>NW_027452442.1:0-68598 GCF_964194025.1 Convolutriloba macropyga | reverse complement strand
CTCACATTTCTCTACGACGAATATATCGATCGGCCAAAATTGACTGAACAAAAAAAACCCATTTGAGTATATAGTTCCTCCCCCCCCCCCCCCCCACAAGTGGGGTCGGAACAAAAAATTTATAGAAGGCAATCAAAATTAATCTGGTTAGCTCAGGTGCCTCTTATCAAATTGTCCAACGCCAAAATAGCGTTCACTCAGACCACGTCCAGACCTTTGTGCGCTTGCTCTTTTTCCTTGTATGTGGTCAACAACAGTCTGATCAGAGACTGCTAATCCGCTCGTGACCTTGACGCGGGTTAAAGTAAATAATTTGAAAAAAAAATCGGCGAAACTGGTCAATTTGGTGACGGTACAATAGATCAAAATGTACAAAAATTAACAACAGAGAGGTTGGGACAATAGATTGAAAACTAATGTCTATTTCTGGCTGAATTTAAGTGTTTTTGCGAGCTGACGGGAAATTATCATATCTGGTCATGCTACTTCCAGTCCTGGCCATGCTTTAGCGATTCTTGGAACTTGATATGAGTCTATCAGACTTTCATGCCCCAAAGGTATTATCACAAAGGAGTTTGTAAAACGCTGTATTAAATGTGAGTGCTTAAATCTGATTGGCCAATACAAAACTTTGATCATTTCCCTCTATTCTGATTGGCCAAAACTTTGATCTTTCTTCCATCTATTGTGTCAATTTTCCCTTTCAATTTGTGGCCATTCGGTATATTGTCCCAGCGTTGTTTTGTTTTTACGTAACTCGTCGACAAGTTTAATTTAAACAAGCTAATAAAGACTCAATTGTCATAATTTTGTTTATATTTCTTGTCTCTCAAGTCCAGGTAATCATAGCTTTCTATTCTTGAGATCCTGAAAACCATCGCAGCTTGTTTCAGTTATTTTAGAGACTTCGTTACATAAATTCACTTACAGCACCAGATACTTGCTTATAAATGCATTATATGGTTTTGAAAAACTTGTTTTTAGAAAACGCATGTTTAAGTTAAATCATTTACAGTTAATTGATTAATTTCAGTATTTGATAACTCTAAATTGTCACTTTTTTCAGCCATCAATTATTTGCTCTATAATAGCATAATTTACCGGAGGAAGAGGGGGTGCTAAAGTTCCCTTTTTTGAGATTATTTTTGTTCACACTAATTTTTATGATGGAATCGTTGTTGGAAACTGACTTCGACAAAGTGTACATGGCTGAGTTTTACAACCAATTTGCTGCCAAAGGTCATCTGACAAGAGAAGACTTCAACCTTGTCAAACAGCACTGGAAAGAATCACAGGTCAGCCCGACTCTACTTTTCATTAAGTTCTTCTACATGGTCTGGCCCAGGGTTACTACAGTTTGGGTAACCCCGGTCGTGGCCAGGGTCTCGGTCTGTTCGGTCTGGCTCAGAGTCTGGCCTGGGATCTGGGTAATTGGGTTGCTCTGGTCCAGGTTGGCTAAAGTAATTTCGGTCAGACCCGCACGCCAGATGTTGAGTCTGTTATGTCTGGACCCGCCTCTGTCCGCAACCCCATTCCGTCTAGACCTTGCCTGTTTTTGATCGATGTCGTCATCCAATCTTAGTTAATCGCTAATTTCTCATCCTTTCAAATCATGAAAATCAAAAAAACCCTTTTGGACAGTTTTTGACGTAAAACCCTTTCAAACGGGTTTTCAATTCCAACAAAAAATAATGGAGTATAATCCTCATGACTTGCGAGATTTTTTAGTTTTGTAGATGGTACAAATTTCTCCGCTCATTTGGGGAAACGACGACGAAATGAATTTCCTAATTGCTTTTTTGCTTCAATATGGACTAAATTTGGGGTGTTTGAGAAGAACAATGTCAATTTTCGGTGAAGCGTTTATGATGATCAGAAGGCTATCGTGCGAGTTTTTAACAAAGAAGATCAACTTACAAAAGATTGAAAGATTTTGCAAAAAAGATTTTCTTTAAAAAGTTTCGAGATAGTGAAAGAGTGTGGATAAGAGTTTCGTGCAATATCAACACTTTCGCAGCTAAGACTGTCAGAGAGTCGCTTCAAATTCATGATGGCAGCACTTCGTAAATTTAGTAGTTTATGACTTTTTGTTGTTCTTGCTTAGATTGCGTAAAGATAATCACGCAGGCTTCGATAGAGTATACACCATGCAATTTTTCTATTTTTACCTCATGCGTTCCATATATGTGTTGTTCTTTTCCCATCGCTTAGGACCAAAATATTTAAATATTTATAAAGTCAGTTTGTGAAATTTCAAAGGTATTTATTTATTTCTCTCTCTCTCTCTCTCTCTCTCTCTCTATATATATATATATATATATATATATATATATATATATATATATATATATATATACATATATATATTTATTTATATATATATATATATATATATATATATATATATATATATATATATATATATACCGCCTGGATATCAATATAAATACAAAATGGTCAATCCTAACCAAATTATCCAATAAAGTTGGAACTGGCTTTGAATTAGAACTGTTTTTTTTGGTGATGTAGCAAAAATTTCGTGTTACATAAGAAATTCTTGATCACCAACTTGCTGAAAACCTAGGAAAAGGCATTTATAATCTTTTTCCCAGGTTTCAGAGTTCAGCAAGAACAGGAAATCATTACAGAAATTTAATGGCAGAATATATCCGTAAAATGTTTTTTTAAAAGAGGTAAACAATAGATATGAGACTCAACCTGAAAACTCATTTCAACATAATGTCAAACATTGTTTATGATAATAATCAGGAAAAATGAGAGAAAGCGGAGGGAAAAGGTAAAAAAAGCTTCAATAGAGAATCTTAGAAAGACATATAGACTTCAAGCGTGTCTTCCACTTTTGCTGTAACTTATTGACTATTCAAAGCTTTCTCGACACTCGGCTTTAAGATGAATTTCGTTCCATCATTTCAGTTTGTATAAATTTATTAGCAGCATGATTATGCTACCAATATAATTATACAAACTCAAATAATGGAACGAGTTTGATCTTAAAGCCAATTGAGCAGTCATCTGACCAGTCAATTAAAGTTTCACAGCTGTAATGCAGCTAGGAAGCTCTTTTTTCATCGCTAATTAGAAATTTCAAAAATTTAATTGCAAAATGAAAACCGTTTCTATAAACACTTTTACTTTTTTATAGATCATGGAAAAATTAACAGATGATATTCTGAAAAAAAAACTATTTTTTTTGTTGACTAAAATGGCAAAAATTCTTTCTATTATTACGCTGAATAACATTAAAAATGCAAGAATAAAATTTTGAAAGTGAAAATTGGCCGGTTATGCCCTATTTGCACTGCAAAAAACTCAAATTCACTTTAAAATGATACCAATTTGACCCTTAGCGGATTGCAATTTTTACAATGCAAATCAAAAACAACAATATTGGCACGTACTATATTCTATATCATACTAACTACACTCTAGTTTCATGTTACTTACAAATGTCTGGGAATATTTCCGCAATTAAACTTGTACTGGAGTCGACCTAATTGAAAACGCCTACCGCTTATAGTCCGTCTAAGCACTGAACGTGCTTCCAAGTGGCGACAATATTAATTGAAACTGAAAGGTGGTATTTTTGTTCCACAATGGAAAAATGAATTATTGAAAATGTTAACAGATTATTTTTTCGACGAGCACTTTTTGTGACCAAGTTTCAAAATAGGAGATAAGAAAATTTGTTGTCATGTCTACCACCGAGCTCAGGTTCCATTCGAGCTAACCAAAGGCATAGCCTCCCGAGCCCAACCTACCTTTCGGGACATTTCAATGGACGTGTAGTTGCTGTTTGTGGTATTAATTAGAGTAGCTATTACCCTTATTAATAATGTTTACAATAGCAATAAGCAGAGCAATTTAAAAACTGATCGACATATAGCCATTCCAAAAAAAGCAAAGTAGCTAAGCTGTTTCAGCACCCGGTCAATCTGTCAACGCCAAAAATTGCTTAAAAATGTAAAAATTGCGGCATTTTACGATGAAATAAAAATTGCACCACAAAAAAACAGTACATCTTACGACAATTAACCGCTAAAAATCAACGCCAATTTTTTTCTATGGTGAATTATTGCAAGATGTGCGGTATTTAGAAGTGAAATTTTTATTTTCACCGCTTTCTGTTGGTAGTGGTGAAATCTGTTTTTTCACTGCTTAAGCGGAGAAAATAAAAACTTCACAGATATAAATAGCTAATCTCTCAAATTCACCGCTTTCACCGCTTTCATCACTGAAAGATGCGGGGGATTTGTGGTGTTTTTAATAGCTGCATCAGCTTCTCAGCCGGCTATTATAGTGCTCCTAGTTTTACAATTCAAAGAATTTGAATTGTATTGGGGTTCTGTCTTTTTTTAAGATCGATCTGTTCACACATTTTCATAATTTTTGAAGTGAAACTGGAGTAGTGATTTTGGTCACGCCAAAACAGGAAGTGGAGCAAAAAAGCGAGTAATTTTGCGGCATGAAATTTTTCATTCTAATTTTAAAGTAGTGTGAAAAAACGACGTTGGCACAAAAATTCGCTCTCTTGCTAGTGGTTTTTTGTTTACGTGCGGCAGTTTCACTTGGATGTTGACTGTTTTTCCAATTTTTGGATCTGATATTTTTCCAAATGGTTTTCGCCATCCATTCATATTTCATTCTAGGCCTAGTTTTTTTGTTTGAACCAAATTTCCCTTTCTCGCTATTGGCTTTTTGTTCACATGTAATCCGGAATTTTGACTTTGATTTTCAGATTTTTTATTTTTTATCTGGTTTTTTGGAAATGGTTTTCCCAATTCACTCCTTGTCCGTTCTAGGTCTAGTTTTTGTTTAGTCAATGTAATTTCTTTGAATTGTAGGTTAGTACTTGTCTCACTATGCTTTTCAGTGATATGCGCCGAACTTTTTACAATTTTCAGCAAATTTCCTAACCGGGCACTGACTTTCTCTGCCACCAACCTCTAGATGAATAAATGAAATTGTTCAGTTTTTGAGGTTCAATTTATTTATGGGAACAAAAAAGTGTCATATGTTACAAATATTAATTATCTTATCTTAAAACTGATTTCATCGAGACTTAACAGCCCCCCTCCCCCTCGATGAAATACAGATTTTCATAAAACAGCACAAATCAAACATTCAAACTTGACCTCATTTTTTGGAGTTGTCTTTATTTTCCGAGAACTATTATTGAACCCTATTTCATTGCTCTCATGAACATTTTATTTCAGAGGCAACAAACATGACCCCAGAATGCAATCAGGTTCAATTCCTAAGAGATGCCCAGACCTTAATTTTTCTCGATTATCTACATCTGGCTTTCATTGCTTCTCAAACTCGACTCGTCAACGACAGCGGAGAAAAATTATCTCCAGTCTATCTGAAGAAAGGTGAAGAAATGTTGCCGTTGCTTGATAAAACGCAATTGCAAGATCATATTTTGCATGTACAGTTAAAATTCAACATAATTGCAATGAGAATAACTAACCTACAACAAGATGAAAATTCTCTGAAGCGAATAAAAAGTTTATACAACGGGTCAAAAAAGTGCTTCAAAAAATGTGACCTTGATCGTATTAATTGCTTCGCGACCAGATTTTATCTCGAAATGGTATTTCTCGACGCAATGTTGCGGTTTAATGACACTGAGAGAAGGAACCAAAGTTTTGCTTTTATTCACGATCTGATTGACCTTCACCCCGAGCATCTGGAAAACGCCCTTGTCAAATTCAGACTAGTCACATTTTATCTCATCATTCTCGAACTTCATATGGCTCAAAATGATATCGTTCAAGTCGACAGATATTATAGTAAAGTGATTGAAATGGAGCCGGATACCGTTTTTAAAGCCTTAGCTTTGCATCACCGAGCTTTTGCTCGTTTGGCCGTGCAGCAATCATTTTTCAAAACCCAGGAGAAAAAGTTGATCCAAGAACTCATAAAATCAGCCAGCATGGAATGGCTCGTTTTGCAAAATAAGGACATTTCGGCTCAGAAGCATTACCGGTACATACTCTTTCAAATTTCTCTAAACTACAGCCTCTATAAAACAGCCGATGGCGTTGATGAGAAAAACGATTACGCGAAGAAAATTATGCAAATTTTTGAAGAAAGTTGTCAACACGAGGTTCTTAGATCGCTAGAATTTGGAAACTTGGACGTGATGGCAACCTATTTGGAAGTTTGCTTTGAAATGCAGAAATATGATAAAATTTTGCAGTTTTGTGAGAACTTCCAGAAGGGAAAATCAAAGTTGAATGTGCGATTAGGTTTCAGAGACATTTTGAAGGTTGCCATGGTAACAGCTTCTGTATGTACAAATGTCACAAATGGTGAAAAAACAGCGAAGACCCACTTTTACATAAATAAATTAGAGCAAGCTATGAAACTCTTAGAAGAAAGCTCGAACTGGCGAAAAATATTTTGGTTCAGTTGCTCGAACAAACTTCTGTATGAGCTAAATAGAGGACTTGGTTCTGTGGAAAAATTCCGCAAATTTCGGTCATCGTCAAACTTTTATTTGCCTTCTTTTTACGACAATTGTAGTTTACTGAGCACTGGTTCAAATAAAAGTTCAACAACCAGTTTAATGGAAGTTATCGATATACAGGTTAGTTCTCTGAAATTCATTTATGTTGAGGACTTTCACTTTCGTGATTTATCACATTTACAAAAATATTTTGGGCGAAAGTGGCGACTCGTACGCGGAGTTCAAAGACTTGATGACCGATCAATTCAAAATGAAAGAAGAAAATTTTTCCAAACTACAGTCCTTTAATGAAAGGAGAAACTTGGTTTTTGATGTTGGGAAAGCGTTACTTCCAAATTGCAGCTGCATTATCTATTTCCGACAGATAGCGGGTAACTTTTAACATCTTCAAAAATCTTTGAATCTGTTATAAAAATTGTTTGACAATATTAGGTGCAAAAATTAAGATGTTATTATTTAGGCTGAAATAATTAATTGATTCACGCATTGTTACCAAAATTGTAATTGTAGTCATAAACCATTTTGAAATCAGTTTCTTAGATCAAACTTAAAACTTTCGATTATTTAAACTAGTTTCAATTTCAGTTGATTAAATCTGTTTGAAGTTTCTATGCCGAAAACTAGTCGTTTTAATAGGGAAGAATAATTAAAGGATTTTTTGGGTTCCGCCTCTTAAAACATTTTAACAAAAAGTATGTACATTTCATATTTATATACCTGTCGGTTATGCTTTTTTCTTCTGATTTTTAAATTTAACCCATCAGCAACACTTTGCAAACTTTTCAACGAGATCTCAGACTTAACGAGGTCCGATATATTTTGGAATAGTAACTTGATAAACACTGGAACAGTTAACTCTGAACAATTTACCGTACGACCGGATAGACTCTTCTAATGTTTTTCTGTTCTTTATCAACATCAATTTTGGAATTTGAAACGTAATGAACAAAACTTCTTAACCTAGTTTAAAAAACAAACTTTGTGTATTTTCAATTTCGTCTAGAGCGATTTGGGAGCACGGACAGTGACGTGTGTTTATCCACAGCCAACATCCATGATCAACTTTCGCGATACCTCTCTGGAGAAGATATGCATATGATCTGGATCATTGTGGAAACTGTTGTAGTTGGGAAACAAAATTCTGGTAAGACTTTCTTTATGAAAAAACTATAAAACGTAACAACTATAAAACTATAAACTATACAAAAAATCATTTCTCATGAAAATTATCTTTTGTTTGGGTTTAGCTTAAGTTTTTGGGCATTCCTTGCCTTATGAGGAAATTCATCAGCGCTCCATTTTTCGAACTAAAATTTTTTTTGACGTTCGTTTTTCAAAGTAAGTATTTTTTTCAAATTATCTTCACAATGATCCAAATAGTTTGGTTCCTAAACCGTCCAAAAACTTGATACCTACTTGTAAGATTTTGTCACTATTGGGGGACTTTCAGAGATTCTATTTTTCCGTCACATATACTAGCTTCACATCAGATACACTCAAGTACAATAGGAAGACAATTATTATGAGAGCTTTAGGATTAAGCAAAAACGCAAACCCGGTCCGAGGTTGCACCCTTAATCCACCCCTAAATAGCTGGTATTAGAATGTAATGCTTATTACACTCCTATTTATAGGGGAAAGAGTGGGTGAGTGTAATTTTAAAAAATTGCACTGTATTTACACACTTTGCTTCACTCTTCTTACGCTCTTTGCAAAGAGTGTAATATACGGTGGACTGATAAGAAATTGCATTTTTGTCCCACCATTATGCTTACTATAACTTTTTTTTCCATTTAATGTTAAAAATCTATTAAAGTTATTCGATGAGGGGCAGGTTAAAAGTGCGTTTGCAGAATTTGTCATGCAAACGTGTCACGTTTTCATAGATATTACAATAGATCCAGATCCACAACTTTTTGGACGCCAGTTGCTAAAAAATCAAGTATACAATTTTAGGACTCCCTTGTTGATAAACAGCAAATGGACATTATCCTGGAGAAAATATAAGCAGAAATTGTGTAACCAGAGTAGTTTTGAACAGCCTCTGTGAAACAATTGCCTGTGCAAACCAGTTAGGAGCTGAGCTTTGTAGAAAATACCGGCAATTTAGTTTGACTTCTAGTTCTCGGATGAAAAGCAAACAAATTCTGTAAGCAGCAATTCAGCTATTACCCAACCTTCAAATTATTTTTAAAGGCTAAGAATATCATTTTAGTTTCTCCCTATAGGCCGTATAAATTTTTTTTAGAGGAAACATTAAAACACGGAGAACTAACTGTGTAAAAAAATTTTTTAAACACTTTACACTCCTTTTCTTCTTTGACACTTTAAAGTCCAGCTCTTTAACGCCCTTATTAAGCGGAGAACAAACGGTGTGAAAAACATTATTTACACTCTTTACACTCCTTTTCTTTTTAAACACTTTAAAGTTCCACCCTTTCCAACCTTATTAAGCTGCGATCTAACGTGTATTGAACTCATTTTTACGCTCGCAACACTCTTTTCCCGATTTTTTGTGGGTAAAATCCCCGGACCTGAAAAATTGGAAAAAACTTTAATGTGAAGAAACCGCTAAGAGTGACTAGTAGAAGTTATGCTAAACGTCTTTGCTAAAGTGACACTTTATCGGCATCTTGTAAAATCAAATGACTTGTAAAACTTGTAGAGAACATGAAACACTCGTTCTTCAAAGTCTTTTAAATATCTGTTTGTTTGGTCAGTGGTCAACACCTAATATATTGCTCAATAGGCAACAATGAAAAAACACCAAACAGAAAACAAGAACTCGCTTGTTACTATATATTTTTTTTGTTTTTATTAGTATCACAGGGCCTATTAAACCTTCGATTTTTTCGTTTTAGTAACAATACCCCTAAAAGCGGTTAAAATGTTTTTAGAACGAAAAGTGATAAAAAATCAAAATTTTATCAAAAAGTCTAATTGATCTTCACTCACAAGGTTTAAAAACACTTCAAAGCGTAGAATTACTTGAAAATATAAGTGCAATCAATCATTTAAGCTCTAAAAATAACGCTAGAACTAAAAACTGCTTTACAAATTCCAAATATCATTGAAAAATTCTACTTATTTGGCAAAAACGTCTTTCACGCGTACTTTTATCGCTCCTTATAGAATAATTCGTGACGCCTGTTGTTCATCAGAATGTCCGGAACGTTTCTGCATTGAGTTTTAGTGACACTAACCGATCAAAATGAGCCGAATACGATAACGCCTCTTCGAGTAGTAATATATTCGGAATCTGGAAAGCAGCCAAAAATAAAACAAAAAAAAATTCTCGTAGATTATAGTGGAAGTTTTTTTTCATAAAAGCTAGAAATTTCTAGTTTTATTTGTTTCTTATACTCGCTAATAGGAACGCAGTACGCATCATGTAAATGAACAAATCATCGCTTGTGTTTTACGAAGAGTCAAAATTATTGTTCACCCGTAAAAGAATTGCTGAAGTTTTTTAATCAAAAATTTTTCATATTATCGAGCATTGTTCTAAATTACAAAATAATTTCATTTAAGTATCAAAAATTACTATATCCTTTGCAACTTTCTCATAAGCGCCCTCTAACTCAGTTTTTGAAAAAATTTAAAACACTTTAGTAATTTACTGCTTTATGCAATGGTTAACTGCTTTCTGACATATAATCTACATTTCAATGGTGCCCACAAATTTAAGAATTTCTTTCAAATAAAAAATGTAAACATGTATTGCTACAACATTTCATAGATGCTTCACACCGGGTCATCACAAACAAGCAAAAAAGCAAAATATTCCAGGATAAATCGGATTAATTCCTTGCTCCTGCTACAGTTTTTGACGGTGGCCACCGTATTGGCCGACAGGGCGTTTAGCCGACAACCAAAAATGACAAATTTAACCGACAATTTAAGTAAAATGAGCAATAAAACTTATTCTGAAGCTGTGATTGGCCAATTTAAAACAATATTTCGTAAGTGGACAAATATACCGCAGTTTTTTCATCAACTAGTGTAACGAAGGTTTATCAACTAGTGTAACGAAGGTATTTAACCGCATCTGGCCATGCCTCGCGGGCCATGGCCATGCCTCAGCGGCCCGTGGGACTAGATATGAATATATCACAACCGAACTACTGATTTATGGACCAATGAGACTTTTATGACCAATTGAAGTAAAATTTATGACCAATTATGATAAAACTGTCGGCTAAATTTCCCATTTTTTTCCTTGTCGGCTAAACGCCCTGTCGGCCAATTTTCCTAGCACCGCTTTTGACATGTCGGGTCGTGATAGTATGGTCGGTTTCAATTTTGATATTCATATTTTGATTCATGGCTCACGAGCCATAGCAAATTCGACAATGCTATTTTAAAGCTGACAAGCAGAGTGTTATTACAGCCAATAAAAATTATATCGTTTGTTTTTCGGCCTACTGACCACACGTTTTACGTTTTCTGTTGTCGATCTGCTGTCTTGTCCCTTTATTAAGGATGCGTGTTTTGAAATGAACAGATTTCAGGAGCAATTTCTCGCAGACAAACATCGGAGCTGAAAGAGACCAATTACAAACCACTCGACTGTATGCTCACTTCATCATCCGCAAACATCGAAAGCGTTCTCGAGTTTGTAAACAAGAAAAACCTTCTAGATTGCTTGCGGGAATCATTTGCTTCCTATCGTGGGAAAAAGGAACTAGACTTGTATGAAGTAATTAAACAAATGTGTTTCATATTGGAGTCCTCGCCCGAAGAATATCTTGGACAGACTTTCGAATCGAGTGATCTTAACTCAAGAACTTATCAGATAATTTTATAATTATTCAAAGTATAAATCACACGTTTGAGATATAGCCGTAACCAATGCTGTAAATTGCTTGTTTTGTTTATGCTTTTGTGTTGTTTCTCGCGAATAAGAAAAGTAATTTTTACATATACGATCTGATATAGTATATATTAACAATTATTCTCCTATATTTCATTAAAAAGCGGAGAAATATCATTGTTGTTCTGCTTGAAATTGATAAAAATGGACTCTATGTAAAATTGGCCAAAGATTAAACAAATTTTCGAATCTGATCGGTTTTTATTGAGAAAACTGACTCGTTGAAATGTGTAAATACAGTTCTACCTCTTTCCACCCCGATTCATTTAACCCCAAATAACTTAACACCATCTCATTTCACCCCTCTCTCGTTTCACCCAACAAATTAGCAATCGCTATTTTCTCAGAAAAACTGGATAGTTTAATCATATGCTCGATTGTTGTTCCGACCCACTTGTGGGGGGGGGGGGGGGGGGGGAGGGGGAGAGGAACTATATACTCAACTGGGTTTTTTTTGTTCAGTCAATTTTGGCCGATCGATATATTCATCGTAGAGAGTTGAGACTGGTATCATTAGAAAGCTCGTCCAGGGCAGAGTATGTAATAAAAATAATTTTTTGGTTTTCATTTTTTACAGGGAGTTATCGAGGTTATAAAGTTTTGTAAAAAGTAATCGGAATTCCATTGTTTTCTCCTATTTTCCGTATTTTTCGATCAAATTTTTGCCCATTTTGCTGAAAATTGAGTAAAAAGTTAACCACAAAATTATTCGATTTACTTTTAAGGATAAGGAGACAGGAGGCTTGTCTATTGGTTCTATCTCAATCTTTTGGTTATTATTTTTGGTAAGTTTTTCGAATTTCAGACTTTTCAACTCGAATTGGCTCCAATTACGTTTTTTCATTCCACTTTGTTTAAATATACCGGACGCAGATACCTAACATCCACTGTCACAATATTTGAAATCTCCAGAAAAAGCTAGCTGGGTTTTCATTTTCCATAGCAGTCTTCTAGAATTAAATTTTTGCCAGTTTCTTGAAAATTTAAATCAAAAATTCTACAAAAATGCATCATTTTTTTGTTCTTTGAAATATTTCATTTGCTAAATGATCTTTTTTGCAAACATAAAATAGTTGTTTTTATTGAACGCGCAGTGAAATGAGGAATAAGTTTGGTCACATCCATTCGCATTATATTGAGGCCCGACCTCTTTAAACATATCTTTGCATTTCTGTTTTTTTTTGTGCCGACGAGAATGATTTAAAATTAAGGCCGACTTAAAGACAGATCCTATTTAAAACAAAATAAGAACAAATATTAATAATTTATGTCTTCAGAGAGAAGCTCAAGTTTTTCATGGCTTTGACAATGTGTTTTTGTAATTTTTAATTGATTTCTTTTGGTTTGCCTTCATTTGTCATTCTTTTTGCAGCTTCATGACCTCGTCAGTTTAATCAAAGATTCAGCAATTTTCTTTAACAACTATACCTGGACCTATAAAATGTTTTCGGTTAGAATCTCATGCGTTTTAGGACTTTGAATATATTTGTTTTTAAAAAAATGTCAGTGAAGATTTAACATTTACCTATTTTTTAAGTTAATTTAATTTTTTTCAGGTAATGAGAAACATGATTTTTATAATGTTTCTTTGTAACAGTTGGTTTCATGGCTTTCTTACTACAAAATTTCATAAATTTTTGCAATTTTTCCTTATTGGCCTGTATTTGTGGATGTAAACTTTTCCCTTTTTTTAAATTATCTCATTAAGGATTGTCTAAATTGGCATCGAAAGAATTCGGAAAAGATCAATTTTAAAGATATTAGCGGAAAACTTATAATTTTAATGGCTGATAAACCGTTCTCTTGCAAAATTTGTAATATTTTTTTCCTGGTTTTTGCATCCATTTGTCGCCCTTTGTTGTCTTATTGCATACTCCTGACAGTCAAAGCCTCATATCTTTCTATGGATGTTTAGCTGAATTCTTTTTACCGATAGCAATTTGTGATATCTCTTACTACTGAGATATGAATTTGAGTCACGGATACGTAATAAATTGGTGATGTTGGATTCGAGGTGCGAATCCACTATATTCAGTGAAGTGTAGAATTACAGCTTCCAATTTTATTCGCAATAGTGTTACGAAAGCAGCCCTATTTGAGTGACGTGGAAATCTGTCTCGAATCCTTATTTAACTATTCTGATGAAAAAACTGGAGAGATTGAGAAGAACTGAACTTCAGATATTTAGTTAAGAGAATGAAAAGTATCTTTAGTTAATAAATACTGAAGTATGACCAAACTGAAAACTTGACTTTACAGTCGGCGGCAAAGTCTTACTTGTGTAATTATATATATATATATATATATATATATATATATATATATATATATATAAACAAGTTTTAAATTAACTAGCACAAGGACAACTAATAATTAAGTGCACTTTATCAGATATGGTACAACCGTGCCACATATCCCCGGCTTTGACAAAACTTTAAACTGCAGGTATTAAAATTTTTTAATTTTAATAACATATGTACTGGTTACTATAAATAATAATTTAGTACTCACACTAACAATGACAATTGAACCAGATTAAGTGCAACAGAATTGTAGAGGCTTTGCAATTTCAATCAAGCATAACGTAAATCATTTACGTTTACAATTCAATTTAAACAGAGAACATAAAATTAATGAGCAAATGCAGCACAATTTTATCGTCTTTTAATTTTAACTGGTTTTGCGTAACAATGATAAAGTCATAATTTATAACAGCAGAATTGAACGACAAATGAATGAAATTGACCAATAAATTAGGTTTTATGTTGAAGAAAAGAAAATTGAAAATAACTGGTAACATTTTCAGTTTACTGACAAGGCGTTTAACATTGTTTATATTTGATTTTCAGCATCAAAAACACTAATGCTGAGTTCACAATTGCAGTCTGCATAGCTATATTCATCTGGGGACACATTTCCTATTGGTTGAGGTGCTGCGCGACTGACAACGGGCAAATCAAAGGGCGGTTCGACTACTGGTGGTTGCAGAGCTTCCTCTTGCATAACCGTTTCGATCACAGGATTGTTCTGTTTCTGGCGTTTTGGTGCCGGCATTGGTTCTTTTTGATTCACAGAACACACTGAGCTCTCGAATCCAAAATGGTTTGGGGCTTTTCTAGTTCTCTTAGACTTCAAGATTGTTGGAGTGGCAGTCGAACAGGTCGCTAAAGAAGCTGCAATTGACGAAGCGTTGAATGTATTTGGTTTTGCTGACAACTGGCGTGATTGGCTTGTCCCAGCTTGGGGTTTCGTCGGCTTTCGGGTTGACATTGTTTTCGAAATATTGCTGTTCGCCGAAGAAACTCTAGAAGCATTATCTGCTTGAGACTGGCGATGTCTAATTTTGATATAATCCCTGTATTTTTTCTTCAGTTCTTTGGGGTGTTGGGCGATTTTTTCTTCCGGGGTTTTGTTGTACGAAAGTGGCCTTCTTTTAGCACATTGCCACAGCTCCGTATTCCGTTCCGCCTGTGTCCCAAACCTGGCAATATCGCTATTGTGTACTTTAACTTCTCGAACACCGGGCTCTTTGATAGCCGTCGTTGTAGTTGATGTTCTAACGACCGTACTGCCGGGTGCTAGTGTCTCCCAAAGCCCCCTCAAATCCCGCTTTGAACGCTTAGAGACCTTTCGAGCCAGCTTCAGTTCAAGGGATTGTTCGGTTCCGGGTATCGGGTTGGTTAATTTCGGGTGGAGAATAAATCCGGAGACGGATTTATTTTTGTCTCCATTGTATCTTCTGCCCGCGTCTACTTGGGCCTTCGTCATGGCTTCTTCCACAAGTATATCACTCCTTTCTCAAGTCACCCAGCCATTGTCGTCCAAATAAACTTCGACTGGGACTGTGTCAGCGTCTAAATAGTGGTTGAGAATACTTTCAGTTGACAAATTAGATGACATTGGAATCGTGCTTATATTACTGAAAGTGGTGTATATGTTTTACATCCAAAATGTGCGCGCAAAGGTGTCAGATTTGTAGTATTTTGTTTATATATATATATATATATATATATATATATATATATATATATATACGTAATTGATAGATTATGGAGACTTTATTGCTTCTTTAGTTGTGAATCTGTTATTTCTATTACCTAATTTCATGCAGCTTCGACGCCTTTTTATTGTTTTTATCAAACGCTCCACTAATCCAATAGCTCTATGATCGTTAGCAGGAGCGGTGATAATTTTAGTATTATTATTTTTCGGGGAACTCAGTGTATTTGTATATATTCATCCAGAAATTTTATTTCATTAGGTCCATTAGCTTTATCAAAAACTTCAACTGTGGGATATTTAGAGAATCGGTCAATACAAGCAAGAAAGTGTATATCTTGATCTCTTTCAACCGTAATTGGTGGTCCTCCAAAGTCTAATTGAATTTCTTCGTTAGTTTCAGAACAATTTTGTAATGGTTGCCATTTCGACGCTGGAATGACGGGTTTTAAGTTCTTACCAATATAAGTGCAGGGTCTGCACTGCGCGGCCTTATTGAGGATTTCTCTAAGCAAATAAGGCAAGAATGCATATTAGTCTAGGGTAATCACACCCCAACTGCCTGGGTGGGTGAGATGAAGGGATGCCAGCACCGCATCCCGTATAGAATGTGGTATAGCCACACGTTCACCCACACATACACATCCTGAATGGACGTACAGGTCCCTCCAATACGAGTTGAGGTAAGGATTTACCTCTTTGCAACGTTGCTCGTCATCTTGAAGGATGCAGCCTCTCACTTCCTTCAAAACTGCATCTTTGCTCGTGAGGACCGCCAGGAAGCTTTTGGTAAACAATTGTAAGAGATTGTTCTCAAAGAGCTCCTCCTTTGAGAGTTGTAAGTTCAGCGATGCTGGGCCTTCATTGGAGGAACGGGTGTAGTTGACCGCTGAATTAGGTGTTGATTGAAAGGTTACTCTGTTGGTCGCAGGTGTTAGTTGTGTTTGTTGAGTTACATTTGAGTTTTTCATGGTAGAAATTTTGAGAGGCTGGATTTGCGCGGAGAGTTAGAAGGAAGCGATTGTTTTGCGCGGAGATTTAAGGCAGCAAGGAAATTGGAATGATTTGTTTGGTGGGGTATTGAGGCACGTCTGGACTATGCGTAATTGACGCTGTTCAAGTGCTGTGATTGACAGTTTTGTGTTGTGGTATTTATGTAAATTGCTGCAATCGCGTCACGAATGCGATTAATTGTTGCAACCGCAAATTCCTCAACATATTTGTTTGTAAATTTTGCTTTTGATTTGGTTGGCGGGAAATTTAATCTACCAGCGCCATTTTTGCTCCTAGTATATGTTCGATCTTAATGTTAAAAGTTAAAAATTGATCCACCCAACGGGTTAAACTATTATTGTAAGATTTGCTAGATCTGTGTTCCTTTGTTATGGAAAGTAATGCCCGATGATCCGTAATGATTGTGAATAATTTTCCAGAGAAGTAATATTTAAAATACTCAACAGACCACACCACTACTAGTAATTCTAATTCATTGATACTATAACGTTCCTCATTTGAGTTCATGAAACGAGACGCGAATGCAATTGTTTTCCAACCTGTTGGTGAACGCTGCTCTAATGCCTCTTCTAATCCGGCTCTAGATGCATCGCATTTGATCCGGGTTTTCAAGTGTGGAATATAATGTGTGTTTTCCGTGGCATTTGTTACTTTGTTTTTAATATGTTGGAAATGAGTTTCAAGTTCATCATTCCAAATAAGTTTTGTGTTCTTTTGAATTAAGGGTCGGATTGAATGACATAATTGAGAAAAGTTGGGGATGAATTTTCCAAGGTAACGTACAGATCCTAAAAATGGTCGTAATTGTTTTAATTTTTAAGGTGCTGTTAGGTTTAGGATTGCTGTTGTTTTGGCTTCAAGTGGTGCGATTCCAGATTGAGTAAAATTATAACCCAACCATTCTATTTCAGTTTTAGCGAAGTCCAGACTAACTTTCTGAGACATTTGAGACTTTTTTAGTCTAACTTTAAGTGGTCTTCTTTTGAGCCACGGGTGACTATTATAATATCATCTGGAAAACAATGAAAATTGTCTATCCCAACTAATGTGTAGTCCATTGTTTTGGAATGCCGCCGGCATATCAGTTAACCCATAGAAACCGGTAACAAAGCAATATGTACCGGTACCCTCACCGCCAAAAATGTTAAAGTTGCAATGCCGAGCGGTTTCCGGGTCTAAGTTTAGTTGGCTGTATGCATAATTCAAACTCAGAGTTGAGAAATATGCTGCTTCATGTGATGCGTTAGTATTTAAATTTTGTTTTATTGTGCCAATTAGGTTATCGATAATATGCATTTGTTAACTAAGGTTTGAAGAATAATAGGTACTCGACGTCATTTTTGATGTGTAGGTGAAAAATATTTATGAAATGTAGATTTAACTGAGTGTTTCAAGGATTAACCAATTCGAGAGATGAGACCAGGAAAACCGAATGGTATTTGTTTCTTTATTGAACATTGTTTTTTTTATCAACATTCAAGACTTGTTTATTTTGTGTGAGTGATAGTCCGAGTTGTGAGAAAAAGCCTCGCCCAATTAATGGTCTATGACCATCTTGAAAAACTGTAACATTGACGTTTGCAGCTACACAATCGTTACATTTTATTGATGTTTTGATTACTCCGATGGTCTTGATTAAATCATTGGAGAAAGTCTTTAGTTCCTGCATCACAGGAGATTGTATCCAAAAACTCTCCTGACAATCCGATACTACGGCGTTCGCTAGACTCTTGTTAATAATAGTTCAAACGCTCCCCGAATCCTCTTATGCTTTCGCCTCTGTATTTCCGATGCGAATGTTCACATTCACTGGTTCCACTTCTCTGATATTGTCACTATCAGAGATTATAGCAACACAATTATTATCAAACTCATCATAATCTGAATCATAGTTAGCATCATACATACTGTTTTTGGAATATTTCCTCAATTTGGTTTACCTGCTCCCCTGCTGTAGCGAAGTACCCACCGTCGCTGCTTCAGAAATAGTATCGTCTACGTCGTTGACCCTCGGTTTTGGCCTCATTTGTTGTTTAGTCTTTCTACATACTTTTGCAAAATGATTCGCAATTCCACAGTTTTTGCAAATTTTTCCGCGAGCAGGACAATTCTGTCGATGAGTAGCTGACCATCCATAACCACAGTTGGGACAGATTGTAGGTTTGACAAAATTACTCGTTGAGGATCGGATCTGTTCCAAGGATTTTGAATGCTGTTTGATTGCTGTTGATGGACATATCCGCTAGCTCTTTTGAAGTTGAATTAACAACTGTTCCTGACATCTTCAACTGATTTTGGATACCCATCTCAAAATTCATCGCCACTTCTAAGGCCTTTTTAGCCAAACTCGTTTCTTTTAAAAGTTCACTCGGAATTTCACCATCCCGCATATTCTCAATAAAAACATCCCGAATGATAGTTTCCTCATGGCTGACGAGATTGCAGTTCAGAAAGAGTTCACGGAGACATCACGGAGAAAATATAATGGTCAAAGGTTATGTTCCTCTGCTTTGTGAAAACCTGATCCAAACTCTCCCAAAGGTCCTTTGTAGATCTGTGATCAATTTGAATAGTTGGTCCTTGGGAGCCAAATATTCGACGGCCTTATAACAAGACTAAGGTAGGTGAGCAAGACAGCTTTGTTGTCACAAAACTTCCATGGTCTATCACTGCACAGAATTCCTGCCGCTTCAATCTTCTGACACCTGTTGAGCCATGCATTCTTGAGTTCTTCGTTCTGAATTCTGCGGTCTCTTTAACTTTGAGCAGTGCTATTGTCTATTGTCTACATCAGCTTCGTAGATGGGTGCAGGGGGAAGAGTAACTTTATCCGGTGCTTCTTCTCGTAAGGTATCAATCGAGATACCCTCTTTAGCAAGTATGGCCAGTTTTAAACTTATTCGCCAACGTTCCCATCTCAACGGGGGTTCCAAAGTCAGCCGCTCCCATAAAAGGTTTATTCCTAAAAGGGCACGTTCTTTGGTTGCTGACTGCGCCATGTGATATCGCTTACTACTGAGATATTTGAGCCACGGATACGCAAAAAATTGGTAATGTTGGATTCGAGGTGTGAATCCATTATATTCAGTGAAGTGTAGAATGACAGCTTCCAATTGTTTTCGGCAGTAGTTACTTGTGTGAATATATATATATATATATGAACAACTTTTAACTTAATTAACACAAGAACAACTAATAATTAGGTACACTTTATCAGATATGGTACAACCGTACCACACAGTTTACAGCTATCGGTTTTAGTGACTTTCAATTAGTTTCATTTTTAAAGGACAACATTTTTTTTTCTTACAATTTTTTGTTTTCTTTGTCCTCAACAAGTAATTTAGTCTCTTTATTGATTCCTATGCGGTGCTTCCTTTGCGGTATAAACTAACGATGATAACGAGCCGAATTGATACGTATTGGCTTCATTCAGTTTGAAACTTTTTTTTTTCCAAATTTAAGAACGCATTTTTGAACGTTGCGTTTTCTGCCCTTCTTTGTTGACCTTTTACCGATTCTCATTATTGACAGGTCTCATACCTAATGAAGTACCGGTTTATTTCAGGTTTTATCTGATTCCATTTCTTGTTATTAATTGTTTTTTTTTAATGGATATCGAGTTTTGGTCGTAATTAATGTTGGCTTTTGTTTGGTTTTTTTTTGCCTGGTCCAATACTTTCAAATGGCAAGTTTCATTGACCCTCTGATCCAGCATTGTTTTCATTTCTTTGTTTGTTGAACGATATGTGAATTTTCGAAACGTTTTTTAAACTTCTCCATTTGCCAGTATATATTTCAATCTATCATCTCGCAAACGCGAACTATAGTTACTCTTTATGGAAATAGAAGTTTTTCAACTCTAAATTCCCGGTACAGTTTTACAATAGCGAAATACACACATCATAATCGAGTACAAATTAATACAAACATAATAGCTTTTCAAATGATCTGAATTTCTTGATTTGAATAGTCTCTCAATAATAACATTGCCTTGATCAACATTTATTTTCCGTTATCTTTGTAAACAAAATAACCGATTAGGAATTTTAAATTGACAGTCGGATAGATTGCATCATGAGAAATAGAAAAGCGACTGACCCAAAATGCAGAATACGAGAAAACTGACAACGTAAGTAATTTCCATTTTTAAGGTTACCAAACATGGTTTAAGACCTTTTCCTTTTGAAAGCTTATAAATTTTTGTTAATTCCTTAATTTTTGAGTTACTTTTACATAGTTCGAGTTAATTTTCGAGTTAATTTTTAGTTAATCTTTGTTGAAATGATAACATACATAGCTGCGATTATCGGATTTTTGGGATTTGTGTGGTTGCGTATCAGAAAAAAAAATAACGGAAAGACTATAATTTATAAGCCCACAATAAGTTATAACTCTCTGTTACAAGTTATAAGCTTGAACTGCTGTTTTCAATCGAGAAATTAGTATTAGTGAAGCGTCTTCTCAGGGCACTTAGCAATTCTGGTCCATCTGGAAGTCTCAAATGGGCGGAAAAGGCGACGAACACGAAGTACATTTCGTCGTTGATGAATCGCATCTCTCTAAGTTTACTCATGTATTTGGGGTGTACTCTCTCGCAGTATCTATAAAGGAGTAGATAAGTGCGCGATAGCTGCACTTTTTCCAGTTCGGTGAAGAAGGCCACGTTGAATTGGATCTGAAACAAAGCCCAGTAACGTCGGACCATAATGGCTCATATAAACTTGAGACGGAGGTGGGGACGTGGGCGGGGTAGGGTACTTTGGTTTGCTGTTCTGATTTTAGTTTGATTCGGGGGTGGGGGGGGAGAGTATAGAGTGTACAAAGGTTCAAAGTGCATCGCATTTTGTTATTAAGCTTTAGAGCTTATTATAGACAACTATATGTCAAATGTCTCTAAAACTTGGACCGAGGAATCGAGGAATTTTGTCAAAATTATGCAATATAAACGATATAGAATCTGAATATTTAGGGTGGAGGTTTAACCCTATTCACAATTCCACAATTGTTCCTATAATCTATCTTTAGTGAAAACTACTGGACTGGATAATAACTTCACAAACCTACCACTCTTAATTAGACTAAAGGGTTATACCAGGCCCTCCGTTCAAGCCCTAAAGACAGTATTTTCAGGCGCTATAGAACTGTAGTCAATTGCCAATAATAATGATGATATTAGATAATGTTTGTAATTCCTCTCTATGTTATATGATATTTTAGCTTCTAAGAAATGTTTTACCAAATGAAATAAATTTGTGACTCTAAGATTGAGAATTATACCAGGTCCTCAATTCACGTTCTAATTAATCGATCAACCAATATACCTAAAACAAAATAGTAGATGACGTGAAGAGCTCGTCGGTGTTCACTCCACAACCCAACCAGACGAGTATTAACCAACTTGATAGAAAGTTAGATTGTCCATCAGGTACTTCAGGTTACTGCAGACCAACTTAATTGTCTACTTGGTTCACCATTACATTCTACATGGGTTAACTTAACTTGCCAGTCTTCGACGAGCAGGCAAGCCTACCCTGAGAGTGGCTTCACTATACGGTCTCCGGGAAGGAGCTTGGCCGATTAATACTCTCAGAATTCAATCGTCTTGATGTTGTCCTGGACTCGGCGCTCTCCTCCAGTTCGTTAACCTAACTTAACCTAATTGTTGATTTGTTGATCACTACTTTACTAGTCATCAAACTCATTTAAATCCAATTAATTGAAGCTAAAACTAAGTATTTTGGTAAGTCATTAAAAATGTGATGTGAAATTACTAAATTTTTGCAATTGTGCGCTTTCGATTTAGCAGAAACTGAAACTAATTAGCAAATTCCTATTATTAATGAATACTAGGTTCCCGTTCTTGTAGAACAACTAGTTTATGACTTCTATTAATCCCAACTAGTGGAAAGTATAGTCTATTCTTACTAGATACAGGTTTTAGTTTCTACTAAGTTTTAAGAAAAAGTAGAATATGAAGATAGTGGAAAATTTACTAAGTTAATTGAACGAAAACTATAGTTACCCAAATATACTAATTTCAAACAATTATTACAATTTCAAGTACTACGACAGAGACTTGTTAACTCACTCGTCGAATCAAGTTTACTCCGCAATTTCGATTATCACAACAATATAATTATTTTCAAACAGATTTTGGGTACAAAAATTGGCTTAAAATGAGCCGTACATAAATACTGCTTATCTATGTTTGGTTATGATAGTTTAGTCCTATTTTTACCGAAAGTTCCGAATCTTTGTGTGAAAACTACTTTTTTGGGGAAAGTTTTCAGAAAGTCATTCATGACTTTGATAAACTAGGCCCCTAATATGGGTTTCTCATTCTTCATTACGTGTATGGGGATTTGGTGGTAGATTTGTCATAGAATCTTTATCAGGATCAATATTTACTTATTCAATTGTTCTCATTAGTTTAAATTCCTTCGCCATTATTATCTTGGCACGGTTTCAAATTTAGAATTTGGTTTGGTGTCGGGAATAATTCAAGGTCAGTATTAATTTCGTTCTTTTCCGAAGAACGCTTAAGTTCAACTTTCCATTCCTACATCCCACTCATCCGGACTAAACTATTCTCCTGATTAGTACAACGCTATGCAATTAGAGTACAAAATAGCACCATCACCAAATTTTGCGGTGCGACAGTTTCAATCAACTTGAGTGTCTTGGTTTCGCATTTTTTCTACTAAATTAAGTCTTTCCTCAATAGGAGTTCAATTTTCGGCATTTCTAATTGGATCAGTTGACGAACTGTTCATGGGTCTCCTTTTCCGGTTATTCACCTAAAAATTCCTTGCTATCCAAACAGCTTCAAGTAAGAGTCCCAGCATTCATAAAGTAAAAACTAATAGGCCAGCCAATTCTGATGTGGTCTTCCGCCAGGAGGGCTGAAAAAGATGTTCATTGCTGCTGTCCTTTTTGTACTGTGTCTGTATTTTGCCAGCCATTTCTTTAATCAGTTGAGGGGTTACTTCCAGCGTTGGGACATCTTGGAGTTCTGATCTAACCCTGTGTAGCGTCAACGTCTGCTGCTCGTTCATTGGAAGATTGGTAGGAAGACTTGGTATAGTAAAAACTGCGTCAAGGATATCTGGTGTGCTGATGGTTTTTATTGATTCACTTTGTTCCACACATTCGGCAGGGTCAGGTAACATCACCAATCCGTTAGTTGGATAAATTAATTTCCTGTTGCATGGAGGGTGTACCAAGCAGCTTTTGAAACCATTCAACCAACTAGAAAGTTCCTTTCCATCTTGGTATGTTATGTTGTAGAAGGTTTGCTGGTCATCTGCCGCACATAAAAGACAGTATTTTCAGGCGCCATAGAACTGTAGTCAATTGCCAATAATAATGATGATATTAGAATATGTTTGTAATGCCTCTCTATGTTATCTGACATTTTAGCTTCTAAGAAATATTTTACCAAATGAAATAAATTGGTGACTCTAAGATTGAGAACTAATCCAGGTCCTCAATTCACTTTCTAATTAATCGATCAACCTATATACTTAACACAAAATGGTAGATGACGCGAAGAGCTCGTCGGTGTTCACTCCACAACCCAACCAGACGAGTATTAACCTACTTGATAGAAAGTTAAGACATTGTCCATCAGATACTTCAGGTTACTGCAGACCAATTTAATTGTCTACTTGGTTCACCATTCCATTCTACATGGGTTAACTTAACTTGCCAGTCTTCGACGAGCAGGCAAGCTTACCCTGAGAGTGGCTTCACTATATGGTCTCCAGGAAGGAGCTTGGCCGATTAATACTCTCAGAAGTCAATCGTCTTGATGTTGTCCTGGACTCGGTGCTGTCCTCCTGTTCGTTAACCTAACTTAACCTAATTGTTAATTGGTTGATCACTACTTTACTATTCATCAAACTAATTTAAATCCAATTAATTGAAGCTAAAACTGAGTATTTTGGTAAGTCATTAAAAATGTGATATGAAGTTAATAAATTTGTACAATTGTGCGCTTTCGATTTAGCAGAAACTGAAACTAATTAGCAAATTCCTATTATTAATGAATACTAGGTTCCTGTTCTTGTAGAACAACTAGTTTATGACTTCTATTAATCCCAACTAGCGGAACGTATAGTCTATTCTTACTAGATACAGGTTTAAGTTTCTACTAAGTTATAAGAAAAAGTCTAGAATATGAAGATAGTGGAAAATTTACTAAGTTAATTTAACGAAAACTATAGTTACCCAAATATACTAATTTCAAACAATTATTACAATTTCAAGTACTACGACAGAGATTTGTTAACTCACTCGTCGAATCAAGTTTACTCCCCAATTTCGATTATCACAACAATATAATTATTTTAAAACTGATTTTGGTTACAAAAATTGGCTTAAAATGAGCCGTACATAAATACTGCTTATCTATGTTTGGTTATGATAGTTTAGTCCTATTTTTACCGAAAGTTCCGAATCTTTGTGTGAAAACTACTTTTTTGGAAAAGTTTTCAGAAAGTCATTCATGACTGATAAACTAGGCCCCTAATATGGGTTTCTCATTCTTCATTACGTGTATGGGGATTTGGTTGTTGATTTATCATAGAATCTTTATCACGATCAATATTTACTTATTCAACTTATTCAACGGTTCTCATTAGTTTAAATTCCTTCGCCATTATTATCTTGGCACGGTTTCAAATTTAGAATTTGCTTTGGTGTCGGGAATAATTCAAGGTCAGTATTAATTTGGTTCTTTTCCGAAGAACGCTTAAGTTCAACTTTCCATTCCTACATCCCACTCATCCGGACTAAACTATTCTCCTGAATAGTACAACGCTATGCAATTAGAGTACAAAATAGCACCATCACCAAAATTTGCGGTGCGACAGTTTCAATCAACTTGAGTGTCTTGGTTTCGCATTTTTTCTACTAAATTAAGTCTTTCCTCAATAGGAGTTCAATTTTCGGCATTTCTAATTGGATCAGTTGACGAACTGTTCATGGGTCTCCTTTTCCGGTTATTCACCTAAAAATTCCTTGCTATCCAAACAGCTTCAAGTAAGAGTCCCAGCATTCATAAAGTAAAAACTAATAGGCCAGCCAATTCTGATGTGGTCTTCCGCCAGGAGGGCTGAAAAAGATGTTCATTGCTGCTGTCCTTTTTGTACTGTGTCTGTATTTTGCCAGCCATTTCTTTAATCAGTTGAGGGGTTACTTCCAGCGTTGGGACATCTTGGAGTTCTGATCTAACCCTGTGTAGCGTCAACGTCTGCTGCTCGTTCATTGGAAGATTGGTAGGAAGACTTGGTATAGTAAAAACTGCGTCAAGGATATCTGGTGTGCTGATGGTTTTTATTGATTCACTTTGTTCCACACATTCGGCAGGGTCAGGTAACATCACCAATCCGTTAGTTGGATAAATTAATTTCCTGTTGCATGGAGGGTGTACCAAGCAGCTTTTGAAACCATTCAACCAACTAGAAAGTTCCTTTCCATCTTGGTATGTTATGTTGTAGAAGGTTTGCTGGTCATCTGCCGCACATAAAAGACAGTATTTTCAGGCGCCATAGAACTGTAGTCAATTGCCAATAATAATGATGATATTAGAATATGTTTGTAATGCCTCTCTATGTTATCTGACATTTTAGCTTCTAAGAAATGTTTTACCAAATGAAATAAATTGGTGACTCTAAGATTGAGAACTATTCCAGGTCCTCAATTCACTTTCTAATTAATCGATCAACCTATATACTTAACAAAAAATGGTAGATGACGCGAAGAGCTCGTCGGTGTTCACTCCACAACCCAACCAGACGATATTAACCATTTTGATAGAACGTTAAGACATTGCCCATGAGGTACTTCAGGTTACTGCAGACCATTTTAATTGTCTTTTTGGTTCAGCATTCCATACTACATGGGTTAACTTAACTTGGCAAGTCTTCGACGAGCAGGCAAGCTTACCCTGAGAGTGGCTTCACTATATGGTCTCCGGGAAGGAGCTTGACCGTTTAATACTCTCAGAAGTCAATCGTCTTGATGTTGTCCTGGACTCGGTGCTGTCCTCCAGTTCGTTAACCTAATTAACCTAATTGTTGATTGGTTGATCACTAAGTTACTAGTCATCAAACTAATTTAAATCCAATTAATTGAAGCTAAAATTAAGTATTTTGGTAAGTCATTAAAAATGTGATGTGAAGTTACTATATTTGTAAAATTGTGCGCTTTCGATTTAGCAGAAACTGAAACTAATTAGCAAATTCCTATCATTAATGAATACTAGGTTCCCGTTCTTGTAGAACAACTAGTTAATGACTTCTTTCAATCCCAACTAGCGGAACGTATAGTATATTCTTACTAAATACAGGTTTTAGTTTCTACTAAGTTATAAGAAAAAGTCTAGAATATGAAGATAGTGGAAAATTTACTAAGTTAATTTAACTAAAACTATAGTTACCCAAATATACTAATTTCAAACAATTATTACAATTTCATTTACCACGACAGAGATCTGTTTACTCACTCGACGAATCAAGTTTACTCCGCAACTTCTATTATCACGGCAAAATAATTATTTTCAGACTGATTTTGGTTACAAAAATGGGCTTAAATTGAGCCGTATATATGTATACTGCTTATCTATGTTTGGTTATGATAGTTTAGTCTTATTTTTATCGAAAGCTCCGAATCTTTGTGTGAAAACTACTTTTTGGGAAAAGTTTTCAGAAAGTCGTTCATGTTTTTGATAAACTAGGCCCCTAATATGGGTTTCTCATTCTTCATTACGTGTATGAGAATTTGGTGGTAGATTTAATCATAGAATCTTTATCAGGATCAATATTTAATCATTCAACCGCACTCATTAGTTTAAATTTCTTCGCCATTATTATCTTGGTACGGTTTCAAATTTGAAATTTGCTTTGGTGTCGGGAAGAATTCAATGTCAGTATTAATTTGTTTCTTTTCCGAAAAACGCTTAAGTTCAACTTTCCATTCCTACAAATGACCACTAGCGTTTCTTACATAATTTTTCCTAGAAAAGTGAAACCGCGTAAAACGAGATTGATTTTATAGCGTGGTTATCCAAAGGTCAAGTGGGTCAAGTAAAAATTTTGGATTGAAAGACACGCAAAATACAATGATTGTAACAAGCCAAGTTTCGCTAGAGTGTAATTAAAAAATAAACATAATCTCATTATTTTTAGCGGTGAAGTTACATGAGTTCACCTTAAGTGCAACGCAAAATTCTGCTAGTTTTATGGGATGAACAGTCTATTCACCACTAGTTTTACCAGTTATTGCTATCACTCTTAAACTAGAACTGCATTTTCCGAGAGATTTGAAAATTTTCCTTGTTAAAAATCTAACAAAGTTGTTCCAATACCGTGAAAGGAGCTGTTATCAGATTATCACTCACGTGAATAAGGTTTACGTCTATCCGCCAAAGTATAACTTTCTCTTAATTCGTCGGGATTTTTTTGTCATTGGTATTTTGCAGTAAAAAAAATTGGAAATTCTCATTATCAAAAGTAAAACATCTTTTCCTTTAATAATTTTCTCTTAAATCGTCGGGATTTTTTTGTCATTGGTATTTTGGAGTAAAAAAATTGGAAATTCTCATTATCAAAAGTAAAACATCTTTTCCTTTTTTTAAATATGAGACATGTTTTCATGCTACGAGAGAAGAAGCAAAATATATTTGCACTGCAAACAAAATTAATGATCCATTTAGGGGAAAACCACACGTTACAGAACCACACGTAACGTCAAATGAAATGCTGTCAAACAACTGACGAGAGCTCGATTCTATTGTAGCGATCTTCATTTGGGGGTAACTTCAGGGCAATATAGTTACAAATAAGTTTCAAACGACATTTTGCGAGCTTATACAGGCCAAGGTACAAAATGAAAAATGAAACAAAATATGGCGCCAACCATTTTACATCACGCAGAATATCAAAAAACCACGGATGGAAAAAAAAACTACGCCAAAACCAAGCTGCAAGAGCAGGCAAAAGCAAAGGAAAACAATAACTGCTTCAAATTTCGCTCGAGAGAAATCAATTACTTTGATTAACAATAGTTGAAAAAAATAACAAAGAATAGCTGAGATAAACATCTTCAGAAAAACTTCAGAAAAAATAAAATGCGTTTTGAGATCATGTTTCGATAAGGTTCGTAGTTTGGAAGAACAAAAACTATTAGAAAACTAATTTTTTGGTTCGTATCGCTAAGTGAAGGCTGCTACTAGATCATCTGAGCGTTCAAATTGGTGGCGACTTTAACAATGCTTAATTGTTAATTGTGCTCTTTAATATTGTTAGCAGAGATAAAACTGTCCCTTACGTGTCCGTTATGGGCATACTAACATTTCGACAGCCCAATTTAGCATTAGAGCGAACAAAAACAAAAAAATAAAAACCTATGTCAAATAAGAATAGCAATGTTGGATAAAATAAACCAAATAAGATCTGTGAAATGAGAATTGGATGAAAATTGAAACAGAATTGTTGAAAAATTACATTGGAAAAATGAAACCAATTTAAATGGAAGTTCAGATGAAAAATGAAACCAAATTAAATGAAAAAGATACACACTGCAAAAACATTGTCAGAATGTTAAAAGGCAAATGGCAATATCCACCACATGATCATCAAGTCAAGCATAATGTATTGAAAAACACAGGAGCTGATGAAAATGCATGGCTACCTTGATTCTGAAATTAAACGTGCCTTGTTTTATTGTAAGATCATAATAAAAGTTTTTAAAAAATTTCATACAAAGATCAAAACGCTTAAAAAGTATGAAATCTAAAAAATTGACGTTTTTGTTGTTTTTGTGATTTTAAACTTTGCATAATGGTCAAAATCCGATAACTAACTGATGAATTTTCTGAATTTAGAGTGAAGAAACAAGAACAATAGTAAATTAATTCTCAAAAAATTGGTGATAATTTTTTGTGATGTTTTTAATTCAAGTTGCACAATATAGCTGGCAGATTGCCTGAAAATAGCTGCAATAGCTTAGTAGATCTGCAGTCTCAAAAAGATAGTAAAAAACAGAACAAAAAAACTTTTTATTAAAGGCTGAGATGTAAGATTTGGATTAAAAAATTGTATAGTTTGTTGCTGCTTCTATTGGTTGCTCTCAAATAACCTTCAATTATAGTGACGCACAACCACTTGACCTTATCATTTTGAATTAACGTGAAGAAAAATCAATTTCAGAGAAATGAAGTCATTTTTGAGGTCAAGTAATCACGTGCGACCAAAATTTTAATCACGCGAATGAACAAAAAATCTCGCTCTACTAAGTGTGAATAATGACGTCACACAAGCGATTCAGTTGAAATCAGGTGAAGCATGAATGAATGAGCAAAAATCAGATTTAAAGCAATTCTGACGTCATATGGTCGTAAAAAAATCTTGATGAAATAAAAAACATAGCAGGACAAGTCCTGACCCAATTCAAAGAACTTTTGATGAGTAAACAAAATAAAGTAGACACAGAGTGGACAATGAATTAGTTAAGAAAACTATTTAGATTCAGCAAATTTTTGTTCAAACACCGTTTTCTCACTCTACGTTGAAACTAGAGCAAAAAATTCACGCAATAAAGGCCTTGCTTTTTCGCTCCATTTCCTGTTTTGGCATGGCCAAATATACTTCTCCGATTCAACTTAAAAAATTGTTTCAAAAAATTTAGCGGGAAGAAAACGGAAACGAAACGACGAAAACAAAAAACAACCCTTTCAAAATACCTACTCATGAGGAAAAATATTTGAAATAACATTATGCTAAAAAAATTTCCTAAAATGAAATTGAACTAAGAAACTGAAAAACTAACGGTTTGTTTATATTAAAACGGCTTATAGAGTCAGACAAAAAATTATTGGGGCAATACTCCTCTTCGAGTAGTAAAAAATAGCACACCATTACAATTCAAAATCTTTGCATTGCAAGAAAATTCAAGAGAATGCCAATAAGAGCCCCAACCATCGCTTTGCGGCTATTAGTAAAAACATTAATATAATTGTTGTCCAATTTATCTCAGTTTTGGGCAATTACGGAATTATCTCAGTTCAGGAAGTTATGCATCATGGGTCTTCATAAAAAACAACCCTCACATTCGAATCATCACAAAATATTTTGATATTCCAAACACTCACTGATTATTCCACCCCCCCCCCCAGCTTAGTGGTCATATAAAGTACAGCACCCCCATCATTCTAAACACCATAATACCATAATGCGGGGCTTTAATTTCGTGGAGGACGAGGGGGGGCTTTAATGAGAAAGACGCAAAAATAAAGCAAAAAGCGTGACTTACGAGTGCTTTGTGAATATGTTTAAGAATGACTCTGCTGTCCTGACTACTAGCTGCGCTGTTTTGCTGTGACATCATTTTCCCACCCAGGAACAGAGGCCGACAGACTAAATTCCTCACTTTGGGAAAACATTTCACCAGGGAGATCGTCGACCCACTGGCCGAGAAATGTAAGCTCTCGACGTTTGGAAATGTCTGGTGTTCAAGGTTGAGACGTGCGTTGTATAAGAGAGAGTCGTCTATGCTTATCGTCAAGTGTTTGACTCGGTTGAACAAATTCAGAAGATTTTCCAGAACCTGTAAAAATTCCATGGGTATCATAGACTTATAACTGATAGATTACTTATGCTAAAACGCTATGATTTGGCTGAGCGAATTTTATGAAAATATAGCTCTGAGACCTCTTCCCCTGTTTATGTTTGAACACCCCCCCCCCCCCACATTGCGTTCAAAAAGGGTCTGCGTCCTAAGCGAGGTCAGATCAACCTGGGTACCGCAGCATTTCAGCACTGGTCCGGCAAAATTTTTGCTCACTGATGGAGTGCTGGTGATGACTTACCCTGGAGTCTGTTTTTGAGGACAGAGTGTGAACAGACAGGTGTGTGAGGTGTGTGACCATCTGGACCATCTCCACACCTGTCAAAGTGAGCACCCACTTGTCCATGTTAGTCACATCCACCTTTTCCACCCCACTTCCACTCTCAATCACATTGCGCACAAAACTAAAACAAATTATGCATCTTTTCAGTTCGGTTCTACCCCCAGTATGTTATGCAGCCCCCCCCCCCCCACGCACTCAAATATACAGATCACGCACGTGTCATTACACAGAAAATCATTATGCAAAAACATGGCATGTGCGCCTGGGGGTTGCAAAAAATATGCAACCACTAAGCTTGGAGGGGGGGGGGGCACAAACGGGAAAGATCCTAATTTAAATATGTTACTAAAACATAAAGAAATCTTGTCCTAAAAACAATTCCAGGACAAATCATCCGAGGAAAACAAACAGAATAGTTTCTGGGAATATTTTACTATTTGGGACTTTTTGTCGGTGACTAAAATTATAAGAGACAGCCTGAACTATTTGTTTAGTACACATAGATCAATTTATTTTTTACCAACTAAAACAAAAAAATAACATAGAATGTCCCTTTCTGATTAAAAAAATTTCCTAAATAGACGGTTAAAGGAAATTTCATCAAGCTACCGCCGGCAAAAAAGGACAACAAAATCTTGTTAAGAACATCGGGTTACAGGACAGGAGATTTTACCCGATGTTATTTTTTATCCAATAACAAGAAAGAGCTTTGAAATTTTGTCATCATCTTTTGTTTATTAATCCGATAAAAGCAACTTCCATGAGCTTGAAACAATTTTGTTTTCGCGTTATTATCATAGAGGAACAACATTAGCCGTTTCGCTCTCCAACGGAGCAGCAAAAACTTGTTCTCAACAGTCTTTTACTATTGTTCACCGCAATTAAGATTGTTGTCTTGACGAGCATCATTGCTATCTTGTTGACTATGACTACTAACAGACATCTGAAAATTTGACCCTGTGTCGTCTTCTGAATTTCTGCTAAGCCCACCAGTGAGGGGACTCTATCGCCCAAAAGATCGATCATATAAAATAAACCAAAGGTTTTGAATTGGTGAAGCAAGCTTTACTTTATTACTCTGCTATTTCCCTTCATCCCCTCTTGTATGCTGTAGTAATTTAGATTACCTTCAAATAAGTTAATTATCAAAGGGGCTCGTAATATCAACTCTAATTATATGGATAACAAATGTAAGAAAATTACTTGCAAATCAATGGAAAGGGCAAACTTAAGACAATTTATAATAGTAATTAAAATAATAATAATAACAATATCCACGGTTCACTTCCCAAATGAACTAAATCAAAAAACTTACACTATCCCAACTGGTCTTAAAATTACAAACTTCCAAAGTTCAGTCCCACTTTCAATCTCTTCCCTGCTTTCCACACTATCTTTCAAAGTTTAGTCCCACTAACAACTTTCTCTCGCTTCTGGCAAGAGAACAACTTTCTCTCGCTTCTGGCAAAAATCTCTCCTGTGTCCAAATTTCTGAATTCTCCCAAAATTCTCCAAAGTCTGCTAAAAAGTTTTTTGTGCCACTTCAAATTATCCTCAACCAATACGCTCTTATCTTAAGCAAAAAAATCTCAATCTCTTAAGTAAACATTGCAACTTACACATGAAATCTGTCACATTGTGTAGGAGGGCTTTGTATGCTATGCAAACAAATAAGTATCACATTATGCTCTTTCATTGAACTGCTACCAACCATTGTTCAACTTTCTCCTTATCTTAAGTAAACGACCTTTGTAATCCGAGGTAAACAATCCCACTTTGCTTTATCTCACAAATGCAATTGACATGTAAATCAGTGTTTGCTTAGTAAACATTGAACGTTGCTCTGAAAAAGACTTAATCCTCTATTTCCACTAACAATTTAACATCTAGCTGAGAATAATCCCTGTCAAAAATCATGTGTTGAATAAATAACTAAATTCAACCCTAAACCAATGACTAATTAAATTTTGAAACCATTTTCTAATTTTGAAACCATTTGATGCAATTCCCTGCAATTATACATGCCGATAAGAGCAATTATCCTAAAAATCTAAAAATTTGAAAACTAGAGGTCATCCAAAGGTCACGCGTCCAAGATTCGGGTTCAAGTTGATAAAACTATTTATTGTCATGGAAAGTCTTCTCATAGTTGCACCTACACACAGAATATCATGGCCTACTTTTCGGTTTTCAGCTTTCCAGTCGTCCCGCAGCATCGGCGTGCGGTCGGAATCTGCGGTTAAAAATATCAGCCATCGCAAGCCCGTGAAAAGTTACACTAACCCTCCAAAAATCATAGGGCTACTATCAGTACTCCTGCAGCAATTTACATTTTACGTCCCGCAGCACGAGCGTGCGCTAGTTCCGTGCAGGTTGGTGTGGAATCAAATCTGACATTAAAATTGGATTTCTCTAACCCAAATTAGTCTAACCCCCAAATTTCAGGTCAATCGACTTCAACTTTTCGGAAAAATATTATTGCAATTCATGTGCTAACTACGTTCCTCTGATAATTACCAACATTCTCAAAAATCGCCATTTCACATCCGAATGCCTTGTCACAATCATGCAAAACCTTAATTCTTTCTACGTGCATGACATTACGACATACTAATTCCCTTATTTCTGACTCAAACAGTCCTATTTCGCAGTAATATACCCAAAAACCTTCAAATCACCCTACTTCCGGTGTTAATAACTGGAGTGTGGGTGGTCTGATTGGCCTGAGAATTATACCCGCATTAGAGGGCCTTTGGAGAAGTTATGAACCACGGAATTTCGAAAAACTGATATATTGCCTTTTCTTATTTCAAAATGCAAATAAATTTCTCCCACAAGTTTCTAAACCAATCCCATGAACACCCAATGCATTACTGCACAAATACATGCTAGTACGACTGTTTTATAACGTCATTTCATCCATAAACTATCAAATTTTCACCTAAAATATCAAAAACCTTCGAATAACACCATTTCCAGTGCTAATAACTCAGGTCGAAAAGATGTAACTGGTTGCGCATCCCTATTATTTATGGACAATTATTAGGGGAACATGCCACAAATTTCCAGAGTCCAATGATAAATATAACTCAAAGAGTTGAGGGGTAGCCGGTTTGGGGGTGACCGTTATTTGCATTTTCCAAATCGCATATTTATTTACTTCAAATTGAAATTCCAAATCTTTTCAAAGTATCTAGTTTACTTCAAATGGTTGCTCTTTAGTTTTCTTCTGAACTTAAATCACTCATTTTGAACTTGGCCTGATGCACAAATACAATTTTGCTAAGTAAACGAAATATAACGACAGCTCAGTATGCTTCTGTTCATTAATTTGTTTGTTTAAGATATATCACTCAACTTCCTTCTCTGGCGCCTTCGAAACAATAACCCTTTAAGACAGAACGCTTATTTCAAACACTTTATTAACTTGTCCGACTTGGCCTAAATTATCTAACCTTCTCGCAGTATCTGCTTATGACAATTTCCGGCGTTCTACCCTCTGAAACATTATTGAAGCCAAATTTGCCCGGCTGTGGTCACCCTGTAGTTATGGAAAAATCCAATTCCGTTTTTTTGCAAAGTTTGAGGGAATCCAAACCTCAATCAATAGCGCGCAAAACAAGCGCTTTTACCTGTCGGCCATCACACCTTGCCTGCTTAACGTCTTTGAACAAACGTCTCTAAACCTCTGCTAAGTTAATCCAGCATTTCAAATGCACATTTCGCTTCCATATTTACCCTTTATCATAGCAAGACAAAACCTAAAACCTTGTGTGATAAAACAAACTTTCTTTCTATCTAGCTCGAGATTTTTTTAAAATCTAGGTTTCAAATTTTTTGTTCAAGTTATTGTAATGGTAAAAAAAAGTTGAAGCAGCAATTAAGATCGGCGACCTTTTAAATGGTCTTACCCATCTCTTGAAAAATTCAACTGACACGCATTTTAATTCTAAATGCTATTTTCTGCCGTCTGCAATTTATTCAAAGTACGACATTTTTCAGCTTAAGACAGTGACATGTAAACGATGAAAATTACAGACATTTATTTTTAGAGACAATTTTAGATTTGATTTCTTATTTAATCAAGTCATCAAGTGATGCATTTCTGGGACGATTTGACGAGACAAATGCGTCGATTTTTTCCATAATGACGTTAACAACATTGATTTTGTCTCTAAATTTAAGCATGCAAAGGGCTGGGTTTATTTCCATTTAAGGCTTGTTTGGTGCAAAGTTATGACGTCACTGAGCATAATCAGACATTAGTCTATATTTGCATGTTTAAATGTCAGTGCCGATTTGAAGTATGCTCGAAGAGAATTGAGTGAAATACAGAAAGGACAGTGGGGCGCCACTGAGATTGTGATTGAAGGAAATTTAGACAAAAATCAGCATCGTTTTCTGATAGAAAAACACTTGAGACAAAAGCGAGGAAAATTTACATTCATCCTGTAAAATTGTGGAAAAGATTTCTGCTGTGTCTTATCTGGTTCCAATAAATTTTACAGTCTGAACCATCTTAACCTATCTTTTGGGAGCAAATTTATGAATATCGGGCGCAAAAAAATTAATTTTAGCCCATATGAATAGAAATTTTTTTTTCGATCTACTGTTCCAACTCAGTTGATAATATCTATCGGCCCTCCAATTTATTTTCCGGTAACCGATGCGCCACTGTTCAACATTAAATTAAAATTCGTTTAAGATATTTTTTGAAACTACTGGTTTTCAAAGTACTCGAATTGAGACAAAACGCACTCTTAATGACCTAATTAACTAGTTTCTAGAACAAATATAAAGTGGTTAAAAGTGATGCATATTTTTTGGGCGATGCATTTAAAAAAATCTGTAAAAAAACTAAACATTCAGAACTATTAAAAATTAGCAGGTTGTATTTTAAAAGTACGAAAAATAATATTTCCCAGACAGAGAATCTCAAAAATTTACTGAAGATTAGCCGAAATCAGACGTTCAATATTTAGGCACCGTAAAATTTCTACAGAACAAGAAGGCTCGGTAATGTGCGAACGTACATGAGGTTCCGAACCCGGTCATTCACAATTTTGGCATAATTGTCTACCAAATGAGGAACAGCTACTGATGAGATATGCTTATATCAAGAAAGCCAGCCAAGAGAAACAGCAAAATCAAACAAAAACAACAAACAATAATTACATCAAAAAATTTGTCCGTTTTAAAAAAGAAAAATAAATAACAAAGTCAAAATAACGGCAGATAAAACTGAAAACAAACAAAATAAATTATAATTCACCAGAAAAGATATGGGACCAGTCCATAATAAGGCTTGGTAACAATTAGACAAAAATGAACAAAAAGAGTAAATATAAGCTTACTTTTCAAAAAAAACAATTAGTTTCAAAATAATGAAAACCATCAGAAATCAAATAAAATATTCCATAGAGTTAGGATTGCCAATGTTTCTATAGAAAAGCATAAGAACCTGTCAGTATTCAATTTTTTTTGCGGTTACAAAACGAACAACAAATAGACAACAAACAAAAAATCAAATAAAAATTGCCAGAAAACGCTTTCGAAGACGTAAAGCCATATTTTGACACTCAAAATATGTTTGATTGTACTTTCTTCAAACAACAATAAATCAGTATGTGAATTTTTATTAATGAGACTAGGTGAAACGCGGACAAAAAGAAAAATGGAAAATTAAGTAATACTTTGTTTTTTTTCGAAAAAAATATTTCCAAAGTCATGAAAGCCATTAATTACAAAGAGAAAAAATAAATATTTTCCTTTATTGTCCAAAAAAAGCCCTTGAGAACTGCAATTATCCGGACTATGTCTTACGGCTACAATAGGAACGTCAATTATGAAAAAAATCAAAACTTAATGTACTTTTTCTTGTGAAAAACCTGTGTCGAAGCCAGAAAAGTCAAAACGAAATCTACATAAAATTTAGATTTTAAGACACCAATCCCTTCTAGCAGCTTTCCAATCCCTTCTAGCAGTGTTTATTTTTATTTTGGAACACAATTGTTTCCAAAGTCATGAAAGCCATCCGCTGTCTACTATTATCAGAAAATTGACTCATCTACGGTTCGTCCTATGAAAAGACAGTGACAACTGTCATTATATAGGAATTTTCATACGACTGAAAAGACAAAGTAAAAACGACAGTTAAACATAAAATTAAAAAATCCGATTTATTTCCTCGAGAAAATAGTGTCGAAGCCATTGAAACCATAATCTATGTCTTGCAAGATTTTAATATTATTAATTGTGCATTCTTTGAACCCCAATAGAGTGATATGCGAACTGTTAATAACGTGATAATGTGACAAAAATAGAAAACGTAAAAAATGGGCAAATTTGTAAAAAATTAAAAAAAAAATATGAAAACTAGTAGTATCAAAGCCAGAAATACATAACTTCAGACGTAAAACCGCAATAGAGATTAAAATCTAAATCATTAGAAGGAAGAAGCTTTCTGTCTTTGCTGACACTAAGTCTTGCTGACACTAAGTTGACCAAGTTAATAAAAAAAGAGGCAAAGTTCAATAAGCCATATTTTATTTAAAAATCAAATACTTTTAAAAGCCAAAACGACCAAAAGCTTTTAAGTAAAAAACTAGATGCAATAATTTGAAGCTGCATAGGAAACCAAATAGACCTATCACTTCTGAGCTTTGATTTGAATTGTTCTGTTCTTTAATTAATATAAAAAAGATCAACTAATTTAATTTAAAAAAAGACCGACTGATTAAAATCCGAAATATTTTTGGATTCTAACAGTCCAAGATTGGTTCAAAACTAGCCCTGCTAATGCCGTTCGTCTATAGGGAACACTTATGTTTTCGAATTTTATAGATATAGATAATTTGGTAGTTAGAAATTTTTAAAAAATGCATCGTTTTTGATAATCAACGAGAAAAGTTAGTAAAAAACAATAAAGTTTTAATTACAGAGCATTTTGAACAGAAGATGAAGTGGAAATAGCCCCCTTTTGAGTATACAAAGATTGTGTTACTGTTGTTTGGGTGTGTACTTCCGGCAAATTTTATCAAAGAAGATTATTTTGTGCTGTTTTTGATGAAAAGTTCCGAATTTTGAAATATTTACCTAGAATCTTCGACAAAAAATCAAATGAAATTAAATAAAAATAGTCAAAAATATCTTTTTGGTCTTTAAAAAAATCAACTGCTTTTTTGGAAAAAACACCAAATTTTAGCTAAATTTACAGAATTTTTGTCAAAAATTCAGGAAAATGTGAATAAAAACAACGGAATTCAATCTACTTTTCTCACAAGTTTAAACCTCGATAACTCTCTGTAAAACAAAAAAAATCAAAAAATCTTTTTATTTCTCAATATTCTACGCTGGACGAGCTTGCTAAAGATGCCACTCACAACTCTCTACGATGAATATATCGATTGGCCAAAATTGTCTGAACAAACAAAACCCATTTAAATATATAGTTCCTCCCCCTCAAGAGAGGACGGAACAATGAAGAAATATAGTCGAACTACAAATCGGTGATTTTGTGCTGGCAGGCAGACATTGTTTGTTGATGATCAAACAATCTTTTTTTTGAAACATGTAAATGACTCAGAATATAACCCTAAGGTTAGATATGTACATGCTTTAAAATGTTAAACAAATTATTCAGCATTGTTATTAATATAATGATTTCCAAATTGTGGCTGTTCGTTCTCATAGGTAAAAACAGGATTTGAAGGCTCCCATTTGTCTTTTAACGGGTATTTTCTTGTGTTGATCGAGCAAAAACTTGGTTAAAACATTTTTAAAGCAAGTTTAAATATTGAAACTCCTTATTGAGGAGGGCAACTTGTTCTCTTTTTGAACGCTTTTCACGATCGAAAAATTGTTACTCCACTTCATTTTCGTTTTCTTTTTTATAAAAATTTGATTTGTTCTCTTGTTCTTTCTAGCGTTATGGCGACTAGTAAACAGTTTAAAATTTTCGGATGTTTCCCAGTGCCTTATATCTGTTTGTAGCTTCCTTAGGCTAACTGTTGTGATAAACAATTCCGCTGCTAGGGTACAATCCTCAATGAGAAAATTGAACTTTTATTCCACAGTTTATTTGCCCGTTTATGCGGTTTATGTTTTTCTGTAAGAGTTTGAAGGAATACTCCAATGAAAGAAAGATGAATGAATACAACTGACTTTAAAACATCACTTTTTTACTTCAAAGGAATTTGATTTCTTACAAGATACAAATAACGAATGGCCTTAGCTATTTTGTTTAAAACTAATTTCAGGTGATTTTCAAAGGCTAGGTTTGAATCAATTTGTACTCCCAGATAACGACAAGCATGAGCTGGTTTGATAACTTCGCCTTTAAAAGGAAACTCTGGATCCGAATCAGTATGATTTGTAAAGAGTAACATCTCTGTTTCATAGGCATTTAAAGTGAGATGTTTCTCTGTCAGATAGTTGTCTGTTTGTTTTAATATTCTTTCAGTTTTTCTGAAACGTTTTCATCACGCTCAAATTTGCATATAACACTAGTGTCGTCCGCAAATTGAACAACATCAATTTCACCCTCCAGTTTTTCAGACAAATCGTTGACATATAGCAGAAAAATAAGAGGTTCTAACACAGTTCTTTGTGGAACACCATGATTAATAGTTATTTTATCTGATAAGTCAATACCCAGTTTTACGCTTTGTGTTCGATTTGCGAGAAAAAATTTGAAAAGTAAAACTGTGGTTGAGAGAGATAAAAAAGTTTCAGCTTTCTTGAGAAAGGTCTGATGTGAAGTTGAATTGAAAAATTTAACAAGATCTAAGAACACAGCACCTGTGTTGTTGTTATCATCCATATTTCTTATTCTTTTTTCAATAAAGTAAAGCACAGCATTAGTAGACGACTTTCTGGATTGGAAACCAAATTGTTTTTTGTTCAAAAGCGCAAACTTTTCAAGATATTCTACTAACTGATTAATTAAAAGTCTCTCAAAAACTTTAAATCGTTAAATAAAATATGACGATGTGTCTCAATAGCATATTTTCCGGATTTCCTCTGATTACGAATCGTCTGATGAAGAACAGAGATACGAATATAAATTTTAGATAATTCTTTTGGATAACTTCATTTAAAAAATACTTAAAGATGTTAGTCCCAATGCTTTTCCTAAAACTAACTTTTATGTTTATGTGGAAACATTTTAACCCGAAGAAAACAAATATACATAGCTGTTGCCAAAAAGCATGGACGATCCAATAAGACCTTTTATAACTCATAAAACTACATAAGTCGAGGCCATTTTTTTCATAAAGGCGCTTCATGAAGTTTAGTATGAGACAAAATTGAGTTGGTCAGGAGGTACCAACAGGCGTAACGTTTTGCACGTTCTCCCCTTTGTTCCAGATCTTTTTGATTAAATTTAACATTTTATAGCTTGGCAATAGAGACCAATTTGAGATGCCGACTATATTAAAAAGACAATTGAAGTTGAGCTTAGAGTAACTTCGCTAACTTAATTTTATTACTTAATTTTAATATCAACACCGTATAAGTAACATCGACTCAAAGACTTTTCATAAATTTACCCACTGTCTTTTCATAGCTAGTATCGGTCGAGCACTGTCTTTCCATAAGGCGACTTCTCAACTAGGGAACCTACTCGTTAAAAACAAAGTATTCATGAATTTGCCTAACTAGGCGGGTCATTCATTTCAGTTACCCCCTTCACCCCCCCCCACTGTTATAAAACATGCCATTGCGTATACTATAGTAAATTATTGTGGTAAGATAACACGTCCACATTGGGAGGGACGTGCACCAGCGAGCTGGAGGGGGGGGGCACAACCGGAAAAGAAAATATCCGGATAATTAAAAAAAAACACTGAATTCCGATCCACATCAACGATTACAATTGATATTAGTCCGGCAGTGTAATTATTTAAATGGATTTATTATTTACATATTATAACAGAAAACTTGAGTTAAATTCAAATTATGTCGCATATCTCAAAATAAAAATTAATTAAGTTTATAAAGTCAACCCAACCAGTAAACAGTAGTTCTAATTCCTTTTCCAAATTTAAAGTCACGCCATGTTGAACAAGTAACCTTCCACAAAAAAGGGTTCCTTTTGTAAGCTGAGGAGAAGAAAGTTCTAAGTTGCTTGGGGAAACTTTTCTTGTCTTGTTTGATTTTAATTTCGCTGGGTAGCTCATTCCAATCTAGTATCGCTAATCTAACAAACGAGTTTTGCCTTTTGATAGAGAAAAATTTTTGGTCCCAGAACCATTTTTTTGTCCTTATAGACTCATGAAGATTCCAGGTGATTAAAGGACGTCCCGATGTTGGTGAAAAAGCAGGTCGTAACTGTTTTTTTTGTTTTCCAAAAGTATTGTAATCTTTTTGTTTTTAAAAAGAGTTTTACGGGTAGTATATTCCGACTGCATTTAATATCTTGAACAGATTCAAATTTCTGTCTAAAAAAGGTTGCTCGTAATGACCAGTTAAGCTGTTTCTCAAGAGACATTATTAAATTTTGCTCAATTGCGTGAATGAAAACCGCTGAGTAGTGCAAGTGACTTATTAAGAATGACAATTACTTTTTAAGAATAGTCTCTGTGACCGCTTCCTCCGTGTTGGCCTTGACCGTGATCTCCCTCAAGTTCACCAGTTCTCGCACTAACACCTCAAGTGCCTCAAAAAATGCCTTGTACTGAGACGGAGAGGATGATGATGATGACGATGATGGGAATCCAGCACCTGTTCCTGATTGGCTACTACTTCCCAGTCCAGAGAATGGGGTGGATGATTCGTCTCCCGTTCTTTCCGCGTCATTTTTTGACTGCTCAATTAACACAAGTACCTAAAGGGGAAACAGGGCTTGAAACTAACCTCTGGTTCCACTTCGGGTTCTAATTCTAAAATCCAGGAGGATTTTAATTTAGTAGAACAAACTTGAGGAAAAGAAGCAGAATAAAAACATAAATTTTGGGACCACTTCATCCTTCTGACATTAATCAATATTTCACCAATAATTAGCCTATAATTAGCCAAATGTTAACCAATAGATTCCAAACCTTTTTCAGTATGTGTGGTATTTTGATGACAGAATAATAACAGGCACTTTAGGGCTTATTCTAACTGTATCCATTCTAATCGAGGCGATTCTTTCTCTCTCACGATGCCATCAAAGTCTTAGTCAACTTTAATACCCTTCAACGAACAACTTTTTGGAGGAAAATTCGGCAGCTTTTTGACAGAAATGACGTGGGCGCAAGAACTTCATTCAGTCAACAAAAGGGGTGGCAAGGGAATCGCGCGATGTCTGCGGGATAAAACAAAATCGCAGCTAATTCAGCACAAAATTCAAGTGTCGACCGAGGATGCGTGTCTCCTCTGTGCGTGTCTGCTCAGTAAAAAAAAAAGGTTCATCAGGGGAGAAAACCCTCACCGAGGGAGGGTTGCTATCGTTATCTCTACCCCAATCAGTAGCATGCCCCCCCCCCTGCAGCTCCAATTCTAAGTCCTGGGCTAAATCATTCACCGGACGAATTTCGGGGAGTCCCGTAGCAGCGGCTTGATATTCCAGTATATGAAGATTTTTAAAAGCCAACTTATCAGGTCTAGTTTTTTGGATAAAATCAGTGATATCTAACCTGTCTTCCAGCAAAATTTGCTATCCGATAGTCAAAACAGAATAGATCCCAAATATTTTGTCACGTGCAGCGCCGAAACCAAGAAGATACTTGAGTGCTGTTTCAGACAAAAATACCAGCACTAAACTCAAAATTCCAAGGATGGAATTAAATTTGTCCCGCTTGCGTTTGAAACGTGCGGTGATTTTTCGGAGCTTTTTTGGAAAAACCTTGAAGTGAATTGCAGAGCTTGCCGATAATAGAAGATTCAAATATTTTTTATCAAAGTAATATTTGACTTAGCTAAATGCTGGTACCGAGAGCTTTTTGTCTGTGATTTGCACACTTTGCTCATATTGTCACCCAATGAGAGGGGACAAAAAATTTGAAGTCATAGGTTGCTTTAAGACAAATTAAACCCCAAAAATAATTATTCCCCCAATATCCCTATTTGATGCTCAAAAATGATATGGTGTAAAATTTGGGCGGAAAATGCGACGAATACCATGATTTATTTAGATCTAATTAGTCCCCCCCGTTTTTTAGGATCCCCACTTACAAATTGTGTTGTTACATAGCAAAGGGGGGGGGGCAGAGTAGATCCATTTATTTAAGAGCAAGTTGTTGGAATTAAGTTACCTTTTTTCAAAAAGGTACTAAAGTGGAGGTGATAGTTGAAAAGACTCCGGGTCTTTCCCATCATACCCCCCCCCCCCCGGATAACCCCATTTACACCATAATGGGGGCTAGGATTTCGTGGTGGTGGCGGGGGAGGGGATGGGAGAGGGGAGGGGAGGGGGAGGGGAGAGGGGAGGGGGAGGGGGAGGTGGGAGGGGGGAGGTTGGAGCGGTTAATAGGAAAGACCCATTATTCTGTTAATATGATATGAACAACCTGAAGGTTCATAAGGAAGGAAACTGATTGGAAAGATGATTCGCTGTAGTGTCTGAATGATATATTCTCCAGGTTGAGTTGACAGAGGTTCTGGAACAGTTCACTTCTGATCCAGGGAATCGGCTGACTCATCAACCGCCAGTCGTACTCTGCAAATACACCAAATCAAAACAACACAAACAAAATTAGGATCGGATCTTTTCTGTTTGTGCCCCCCCCCCCCCAGCTTAGTGGGAGTGGGTGCATATTATTTGCACCCTCCAGACGCACGTGCCATATTTTTTTAATAAATACAATACACATTTTCTAATACAATAAACATTTTTTTGTGTTCTTTATGTTAACGAGATCAAGATTTTGTTTAAAGAATTGTTTGTTTACTAAGGATTGAATACAAGCTGACGAAATTGATGAAGGCGATATCTCTTAACACCACTGCAGAAATTTTGTTTCAGCTGTCATTTTAAGCAGTTACTTTTCGAATATATTCTGTTTTGCCCCCCCCCCCCCCCCAAGCTTAGTGGGCTTATATCTTTTACACTCCCAGGCTCACGTGCTATTTTTTTTAAAATAGTAACGTGCTATATAACAACATAAAATTTGTAACTGGGGTACGTAAAAAAACACTGGGGGGGGGGGGGGGGGGGGAGGGAGGGGGGCAAAACAGAATAGATCCTATTTTTCTTTAAAAAAAAGAGATGTTTGTAAAAGACTAAATGACATCCCTTGTAAGCTTTCGTAAGCTGGGAAACTCTCTTACCCGCATTTTAACGAAAAATGAAAATCAGAGTTTGATCAGTCAGTGATTTTATGATAGAAAAATAATGAACTAAGGAACAGCTGTAAATAGGACATTTTTCTTAAGGTAAAAGATTGACGAATGAGATCAAAGGCCCAACCCCCCACCCCCCCCCCCCCATAATCCCCCCACCCCCCCCCCCCATTCAGAAGCAAATTTTCCCAATTCCCGAGTGCAGCAAAATTGGTGGCCCTTTTTGACCGAGGATACGCTATAAGACTTTATGCTATTCGGCTGTAGTCTTGCGTAGGGAGACAAATTCAAGTTGATCTTTTAATTTCTGGAAATTTCAAAAATGAGATATTAACGATCTTCAATACTGTAATTTTTGAGCGAATTAAATGATATCAATTTAAATAGATGTTCATGTTCAAGTATTTGCTAAATTAGTTTTCTGGCTAAAAACAAGAAAATCGCAACAGAAAAAATAAATTAAAGGGAAAAATGAAACGTGAAAAGCACAGGGTCAAAATTGGTTCGAAAGTTAGGAATTCGAATACATTTTTGGCTCTAAATTTTCTATTTTTTTTCTTTTGGCAGCCGTTAATTAAACGACCTTGGAGTCTTGACGACAACAAAGTAAATAACTATTCGTTTATTTACGAAAACAAATAAGGACAAACAAGTTCAAATTCTGCTAAACATATTTATTCCACAATCAATGCCCTTGCAACGATATGCAACTTCACATTCTGTTCCTAACAATTGCAGCCTGCAATATTTGCAATACTGCACTGTCATTAGCAAATGGATTACAAGCCCCAGTCGCCAAAAAATCCCTAAAAAATTCTACAATCAACTTAATCGTCAACGGAGTTCCAGTAGAGAACAGACCCTTCTATGTTCGAATTATCAAATGGCGGAATTCTCAGTTCATCTGCGGCGGAAGCATAATCCACCACTATTTTGTACTAACGGCGGCTTCATGCACCACTTCAGGTAAGAATTGATAATTTTTTCGAGTCTTTCCCATTATAGCCCCCCCCCCGTTTAGTTGACAGATAACGTATAGCCCCCCATCATGGTAATTATATCATAATGTGGGGTTGTAATTGCTTGTGGATGAGGGGTAAAATTTCGCGGGCAAGGGGGCTATAATGAGAAATACCCAATTTTTCAAGCAATGCTGTTATTCTCCAACCCTAGTATGAGGCGTTTTACAGGAAGTTCTACGAATGCGCTGAAGTTCCTGACAAATACAGTAAAGACAGACTTACACTGCCGAGTTTTGAAATATAATAGTTAATTATTTGATTCTAGCTCGGAATTTAGTGTTTTTTTCGTAATTTCTCCAAAGTAAGTGGTCTTTAGTGATGAACGAATTCGAATCTTGCGAGCTTCTTTCTAGATTATTCGAAAGTTGTCAAATTCTAGCACGACTTTTTGCAAGCTGCAGGATTTTTGCAAAAATCTTGCGAGATATTAATTTTGCCTACAAAATTAAAAGGCTGTCTATAACCCTAGGAAGTGATTCTTATGATTTCTTAAGTAGTGCGGTTAGCGGTTATTGTCGAAATTCGTTCTCTCAGGCTTCGATTTCGAATCATTTTTCAAGATAATCTAAGAACTTTTCCCAATGAATCCGTCAATATCCTAATGTCATAAGCAAGACTTTATTTTTGCAACAGAAGCAAAGTTATTTGCGTTAACCTATCGGATATTAAAAATAAATGAACTTCTAAAGACGATGTTTTTTCAAAATTTAACTCAATATATATGACCTGGCTTTCAGTATCAGGCGGAGATTGCAACAAGTTCAACAAGTGGATCTCAGCGCAGGTGGAATCTGCAACAATAAATATTTTTTTGTAGCTGGAAAAACTAGACTTCAATATGAAAATTTTTGAAACTGCCGAATAACTTGTATTCAAAATTGTGGTGTTTTATAGGGCAAGCAGTTCTTGAAATTGAACCCGAAGTAGTTTGGAGCATCCACGGTGTATGTAGTGTAAAACAAAACAAAATTTGCTAAAGCTTGCTGAAAAATAAAAGGTCTTCTATGGCGTTAACTTACTCGAATACCTTTTGTTTTGAGTTTTTTACGTGTGTGATGTGATCAAATATATTAATACTTATTTCAGCTATCCTGAATAGGCTAGAAAAACTGATAACAGTTCTATAGAGAAGTTCACTTATTCTTAACATTATTAGAATAAAACCATAATTTTTTTCTTGTAGCATATTGAGTTTTTACGGCAATAAGATGTTCATGTATCTCACGATTCTCAACAAGACATTAAATTTATGGATTTGTGGAATTGGTGAACCCTCTGGTCCTTACCTTCAATGAATCTTCATCTTTTTGTCGTCTGATGAACGCACAAAAGACATAAGCAACATTGAACGCAAGATAGTCTGTCCTGATCGCACAAAGTTTCAATTGTGAAGAGCACGAATTTACGTTTAGAACGACTGAAAGTCTGGACATAGTAAATTGTACGCACAACAGTTTAATCATAAACGCACAAAAAATTTTTATGTAAGTTCCTGGTCAAATTATTGTCCGTCAAATATTGCCGATTTCCAGACTATTGTGCGTCCAAAATTTCCTATAGCCATACTATCGAACATTGAAAAACACCTAAGTTCAGACTTTTGTGACATCATTTTATTCCAGGCTGCGTAATTGTTAACGCACAACGCACCTTGGTGCGTTCATTTGAGTTTGGAAAAACGGATCTTCGGTGGGCAATCTCAGCCTAGGTTCTGCGCAAAAAATGCTCAAGAGATAAATTAGTATGTTCTGGGAATTTTTCAAAATAGGCTTCATACTGGGCATTGGCTAAAAAACATACTAATTTTTTCTAACTGATTTTTTTCCTTATATTTGGATCTGTCATGGCATGATTATATCGTTTTCAAACTTCAATTTGGTTCAGTAAACTTTATTCATGTTTTGAAAATTCTCAATTTTACAGTAATCCTCCAGACTTATTCGCACATCATTTCACCTTATTAGTCCGTGAACATTTTCCCGCGTCGTAAAATCATCGTCTGTTCATCTGTCACTAAGTTAATTAAATATTCGCTCTCTTAACTTCTGCAATTCGTGATCGTTTGCACAATTCATTCTTATAATTTTATTTTTCAAAATAAGCAGTTAGAAACAAGAAGTGTATGTCGGCCGCACATTTCCAGCAAAATCCGTACTTAATGCAATAGTGTATGACAAGTTCATTTGAGTCCCCATTCAATTTTCTTCAAACCAATTAAGATTGCAAACAAAAAAATTATTTAAAAACGTTCGATTTTCAAATGGTTTTCAAAATTATATATGGAAGTCAAAATATATTTTTCTCTATCTCTGGCAGCATCAATCAAGATTGATTTTCAGTTTTCTCTGTTACGAACTTTTTCGCTCAATTTTTTTTTTCGTTTTAATATGCGAGAATTTTTAATCGTAGTTGTAGAAAGCCGGTATTTTTGAAAACATGTCTCAAAAACAACTTTTTGTTTTCACAATTTAATTCATCTCATGTTTCATAATTTTTTGAATTCCGAAATCTCCAAAACTTCAGTGTGCTTTGAGACTAAATTTTGGGTAAGCATTTTAAAAACTACGAATCATACAATCATGTCATGGTATAGTAGACAATGAATTTTCATTCAACCAGTGAATTGTTTTGAAAACTTTGAACAGTGCTAAAAAGAAGAATCAGGTAGCATGGCAACCTAGTGCAACAAAGCTCTTTCTATCAATTTTTTTTTATAGTTTCTGAAAAAAAGTTTTGTGAAATCATTAACGCAATGTTTTCTCCAATTTGTTATATTTTGCTCGCTGAAATTTTGATAAAATTTTTTATATTTAGTTTGCAAAAATCCTGATATCAGATTTCTATAGAGAGAAAACTTTTATTATCATCAATTTTAGGCTTATAATTACAAAGAAAAGCAATTTTTGTAACTTTATTTAAGAATAACATTTTTCTCTTACTAATAGTCTTTTCACAGATACTTGTATCAAATAGATTTATCACAGCTAACTGGTCATCTGTCAATGATGCTTAATTGTTTTTGTTCTTTTTCGATTTTTTCCTCTTATCATATCGGTTTTTTTTCCATTTTTCATGGGAAGCGTAACAGAAACATTGAAATCCAGGAAAATTTTTTCATCATTTCATCGCAGAGCGTTTATGCAATTTTCTCCAGATTAATTTGAACATGTTATTTCGTTCATCTTGATATTTGCACATTTTTTTTATTTTTTCATCTTGTATTTTAGGACACTTTGATGTAAAATAAAATGGAGTTCTAAAGATACCTTATTTCTGTATTTTACTGATCTTACGATCAATTAAACAAGCGTTTGGATGGTTAACTTCTTGTTTATTTTCCACAATGGTTTCATTTGAACTCCGTAGTCTTACAGTTGATGGACTCATATCAGCTGCTATATACATATTGTTACCGGATCTTTTCCGTTTGTGCCCCCCCCCCCCCCCCCCGTACGTTATGCACACCCCCACCCCTCGTTATAGAGCACGTGCCATTATTATGTAAAAATATGGCACTTGCGTCTGGGGGTGCAAAAATATGCGCCAATTAAGCTGGGGGGGGGGGCACCAACGGAAGAGATCCTTGGTACCTTTAGATATAACCAGTTCTATTTGTCAAAAAGAATTCAACTATCTCTTTATTGCCTCAATTCCCCATATCGTTTGTGTTTTGTTTTCATTTCACATGCGAACAACATTTCATTTCCTTATATGGTATTAAATGCACAAATGCGGTTCAGAAAAAGGCGTGAGCAAAATCAGTTTTCAAATGCTCTCAATCGTGTAATTAGATTGTAAATCGGATTTCGCTTACCCAGGTTGAGGTTCCAGACCGAAGCCGGATATGTCCAGACCAAAATGAACGCACGAGGGGGCGTCGTGCGTTCAAAATTACACAATCTGGAAACACGGATGAACGCAAGATGGTCTGGACATGAGCGCACGAAAGTCTGAACATAAACGCACGAAAGTCTGGACATGAGCGCGCGAAAGTGTAAACATGAACCCACGAAAAATTCGAGTACACACGTATACAAATTTGAGTAAATTTACGAGCCTCTTTTACCAATAACTCAGTACTGGTTTGAGTTTACGCTCAGTCGTTCAAGGCAGAGGGACGACTGCTACAAAAGAAGGCTATTTTAACAAAACTTTGTGGGAATATGAAATAATATATATTATTTCATTTTAGTCAAGCAAAAAAAAACCGGGCAAAAACGAAACGAGCTTCTTAAAATTTGAAATGTTTCAGATGACGTAGATAATCCGATAGCGGTGGAGGTGGGAGATTTCACTCGTGAGGATGGGCGCAGGAGAGTTCAGCACGTTGTAAGGATACACAAACCCAATGAGTAAGCTAAGGGTTATACCGAATCTTTTCGGATCTTTTCCGTTTGTGCCCCCCAGCTTAGTGGGCGCATATTATTTGCACCGCCAGACGCCCGTGCCATATTTTACATAATGATTTACTGGATCTTTTCTGTTTGTCCGTTTGTGCCCCCCCGCCCCCCAGTACGTTATGCACCCCCCAGCAGTTACAGAGCACGTGTCATTACATAGTAAATCATTATGTAAAAACATGGCTACAAATAATACGCATCCACTAAGCTGGGGGCACAAACGGAAAAGATCACAGGAACCACCCCCTCCCCAGGATCAAGTGCCAAATTTTTACATAATGATTTACTGGATCTTTTCCGTTTGTCCGTTTGTGCCCCGCCCCCAAAATGTTATGCACCCCCAGTTACAGAGCACGTGTCATTACATAGTAAATCCTTATGTAACAATATGACACGTGCGTAAGGGGGTGCGAAGAATATGCATCCGCCAAGCTGGGGGCTCAAACGAAAAAAACCCTCTTTTTACACAAATATAACAGCTGGTGAAAATAGTGAAAAAAGTAAGACAAAAGTTTGTTTTCTACAGTTAATTCTCCAAAACTAAGGGCATAAGATTAAAACACAACCGACCAATATCAGACAAAATGCCTTCCAGCAACTGGCTAGGGGTTGGCTTCGGCAAATGGAAGGGACAAAGTGGGGTGGGGGCAAATGGAAGGGACAAAGTGGGGTGGGGGCAAATGGAAGGGACAAAATGAGGGAAAAGATATCAAAAATATAAAATAGTCTTTCTTAGCGTGAACTTATGCCAGCACATTTTTTTTTGGGGGGGGGGGGGTAAGTGTTGCTAGGGACGGGGGCTGGAGGAGAAGACAAACTTTTAAAATCACCCTTCACACCAAGAAAAATGTTTCCACAACAATTTCGGTTAATTGCAATTTTAAAGGCTCTTTTAATCTGCTCGGCTACTTAATGCCCCTTTTCTTTACTTGTTCAACATTTTTTGAGGAATAAAAGTCAAATGGTCAGACGGAAAAATCTGTCAGACAAAAACTGGTAGGACAAAAATTACAAAACATAGCAGAAAGGTACTGATATACCATAAAAAAAAAATTCGTAGACTAAACGTAAAACATAGATATAGAATGGATTTTGAATGGATTAAAAAAAACCAATCAGATAAAAATCAAATCCAAAAATTGAAAACAAACCGTATAAATCACTGTAAAAAATTGCATGTGAACAAAAACCCATTAGCAAAAAAACGATGAATTTTTGTTTAAACACCGTTATCCACTATACTTTGAAATAAGAGCAAAAAAACTTCAAGCCGCAAAACCACCCGCTGTTTCGCTCCATTTCCTGTTTTGGTGTGTCCGAAATCACGACTCCAATTTGACTTCAAAGATCATGAAAATATGTGAACAGATCTTTAAAGAAGAATTCTTCGAATTGTAATTAATATGCAGTACTAAATAATTAATACACGGTTCAATTGATAGCAGTTAATAAGCGGCTATATTTTACAAGAGACACAAATAAAAGTGAAAACTTTGTCTATTAATTTTAAAAAGTGATCAGGATACGAATAGTTAAGATAGACGTTACTGAACTTTAATTAAAAGTTTTAAAACAACGTTTTCATTTAAAACCTTTGAAGCGCAGAAGTCCATTTTTGTGTAAATAAGTCAAAAATTCGTCTTGCAATTGGCCTGATAATTCACGCGATTGCCTTGAGAGATTAATGAAGGTCATGAGGACAATAGATTTGTAGGAATAAACTCCATAAAAAGGCTGTTTAAAATAAACTTTTAAAGTCATAATTGCAATTAAATTTTATTAACAGCTAACGATATAACAAGAGTGGAACTAAGGGGTTGAAATCTCGACTTTTTCATCTGGTCCAGCGATTAACCCGGTCGTTTAAGTATCTATATTAGTGCGGACCAGCAGCGTACCACGCACTTGCCGACTCTCTTACATAATAATAATAATAATATTTTATATATGAACACATAATTTCTACGTGTGACCTAAAAGACTGAGAACACCTGAAATACTGAGTGGGCGAAGCAAAAAAAATCGAAAAAATTCATCATAAACTAAAATATAAGGATTGAAATTAGAATGACATGCACATTAACCAAGACTCAAATAAATCGAAAATCTGTTCTCAAACTCTACATTGAAAGTGGTATTATTTAAAAGTTTCGACGCTGCCCCCCCCCCCTCGGAAACTTTATGGTCATATAAAGTTTACGCCTTCATTGCATATGGTATTTTTGTACCTAATAATGTTCTGTATAACAAATCATTATTTGTAAACGAGGTAAAAAAAAATGGGGGGTAAAGCAGTTCACTTTTTTGCTCTTTTTACATCTTCGCGGAGAACAATTGTTTTCAGAGAGTACTTTGCTGTGAAACCGGGCAACAGCATAGCCCTTCTTCAGCTGCAGGCACCAATCGCCGAACTGTCCAGTCTTATTTTTGCCTGCTCAACTGATACGGACCATGGAACCCTGGTTGGAACGTGTGGAATGGGCTCAACATCTGGAACCCAACACAACTACCCAACAGCCCTCCAAGAAATAGAACTAAAAACGAATAAAATGGCCAAAACGTTCTCGGTTAAAGATATTTGGAAACGTGAAAAATGCAGAGATGATGTTGTCTGCACAACTCGGACTACAAAAGGTAGTTTCTGCAAAACGTACATTTGGGTTTTTTTGTAGAAAACAGTAATGTGATCGGCAATAATCAAACATATAGAAACAGAACTGAGCGAAACGAAAAAGAGTCTTTCCAGTATAGCCCCCCATGAAATTATAGCCCCTGTTATAGTATTTTTGTCATGACTGGCGGGGATGATAAGATCTTATCAACCCCCAGCCCCCCCCCCCCCTGCCTATCATAACTCAATAACAAGTGACAACAGCTTCAAGTGTCAGGTCAAAATACCCAATATGGCCAAATCAAAGGAAATAAATTGAGTACAGTGTCTTTGAGTACTTTGGCACAATGGGTATTTAGGTTCATTGGGTATTTTGACGGATCTTTTCCGTTTGTGCCCCCCCCCCCCAGCTTAGTGGGCGCACGTGCTCTGTAACAGGGGGGGGGGGGCACATAACGTACTGGGGGGGGGGGGGGGGGGGTTTACATTGGGTATTTTGACAATGAGTTTCTTTTCATGTAACTCGTCGATAAGGGCAAAATTTAATATTAGTCTTCCTAGTCAGCGCCCTAGTTAACTCCAAATGGTTATCTTGCAAGATCTTATAAGATTATGACATAATCTTACAAAAAACGTTCGTCTGACAAAAATCATACAAGATAGCCTATCGCCATACAAGATCTTGCAAGATCAACAATTTTTTGCGAGAATCTTGTACGATCTTACAATACAATCTTCCCGTCTTGTCCCGGCTTCATATTAAGGCAAAAGTCTTTTACGTTATTATTTACGAATCAGGCTTTCTTTCAATTTTGTCTAACTGACGGTTTGTCAACAAATATCAGCGAAAATAGCGACAAAAGCGTGTAAATTTATTCGAGAAAAGTGTACGTTTTGCGGCGTAATAGGATCAAATATCTGCTTCAAAGACGAAGGAAACCCGCTTTACATCGTGAACAGATGCGGCCCAAATGGCCGACCGGTTTGCCTGTACGGGGTTGCAACCCATTTCGAGGGTAAAATTAGAGGCAACAATTCAAACCAGTGCGACGGAAGAAGTTACTTCGCCAAAGTTCCGCATTTTCACAGTTGGATTCAAATGGTTCAGTTATATGGTCGCACTCGTCATACCCGGGCCGAGGATTTTGCCCAAAAATAACGGGGAAAAGAGTGTAAAGAGTGTAAAAATAATATTTTTACACCGTTAGTGCCTCCCTTATTAAGGGTGGAATTCCATTTTAAAGTGTAACTTTACTGGTGTAATTTTAAGAAATGAATGACAGCAACTAATACACTATGCTACAAAAAGCTAAATTCAGCAACATTTTTTTTCTTCAAGTGTTATTTTTGTTCAGTAAGTTTAATTTCCGTTAAGGCGAGAAAAAAGCGTGAAATTTTGATTTGAAGGGGTTTCATTCATGTTATTCTCCTTTTACACGGACAAAGAAAATATGTTTAAGTTGTTTTGTTCTCTTATTGTTTGCCAAGACGTTGCCAAACGGAATGTCTGATGATTGTGGACAATTTAAAAAAATAAAAATGAAAAACACTGACTGGAATTTCCATATAGGGCACCGCCTTTTGCTCCTTCGAAGTTTGAAAGTATGTTTCACACGTACAATGCATTAACATAGGAAAATTGAAATAAAAACGAGTAAATTTACTAAATAATTTGGTACCGGTAGACGCCCGTAATGCAAAATGCAAAATAAACTCATATTAAAATCAAAATCTAGTACACAGCGTGCATAACCAATTCTGTCGGAGAAAAGATTACGGAAACAGAGGTTTTTTGAAAAATTTAGAAGAACAATTTCCGGGAATTGGAAATGAAATAGACGCAAATGTTTTGCAGAAATTTGTATAAAAAGGGTCTAGGAAATAAACCCCCACGAAAAAAACCACTTAAATTTAGATAGGAAATAAACTGCCACAGAAAAAAAACACGGAAATAAAACCCCATTTTAAAATTGAATATCCGTCGTGATAGTTCGTATAAAAACTATACGAACTGTCTCCTAGACGTCCACTAATGCCGTAATGGTATTTTACCAAAGAACTAATTAACTGAAAATGTCGTTTTATTTTATTCAATGTCTGCGGCCCTTAAAAATTCCTTTGGTGTACGTAGCGTTTTGGTATCATAGTGTATTTGATAACATTGACTCGAGCTTGAAAAAATTTTTTCCCAATGTTTGATAAATTAGTATGATTTGTTGCATTTTAAGCCAGAAAGGAACAATCCCTTGCATAAATTGCTTAACTCAAGCTTTTTAAAACCCTATTTTTTATACTCGAATGATCATTATGCAAATAAATAGTAGAACTTAAAAATAAAAACTAACTCCTGGAAATTTAAGTCGAACATCTTTTTTTGAGGAAAAAATATTGTATTGCAAATACAAATATAGCAAAACTTGATGTATGATTATCAATATTATTATAATTTTGTTCACACACACTCTTAATTTGTCAAAACGAGTTCATAAAATGTACACATAAGCTCATAAAATGTGTGGATCGAATGTTACAAAAAATAGATATTTCGACTATTTTTTCTTTATTTTTCAGTCACAAGTGACCTGTTGAGTTTTGGATCCACATAATTGGTTTTATATTCAAACATCTGGATTTTTAGTCTGATCATTGTAATAAGCGACATGATCATTGACTGGTCATGGTAAAAAATACAGTCTTGAAATTATTACCTATTATGATTCAGGCTGATTTAAAAATTTGTTGTGACCCGGGAATTCCGGTACAGCTGTTACGAGTTACGAGCTATATTTTACTTCTTGAACGCGGGAAATTCTTGATTCCGTCCATAAAAAACAGTATTTCACTGTCGGGTACATTTTGATAAAACTATAAGGCTCAAAATATCCTCAATGGTTCGTCTTCTAAGCAAGCAGAGGTTCGAGACCCGAAACCTATCTAATCAGACCCACCCGGGTAGGCCATTTCCCAGGCTAAATACAAGGATCAGATATGATGTTATACAAATTATACCCTAATTCCTTCCACGATCTTTAAATCGAACCATAATTGATCTTTCATTGAAACCCACAAAATCATATATGATATGTGCAGGAAATGGAGAGTGTATTATTACACAATCAAACATTATTGTTTTCAAAAACAGGGTCTTCTCAGACCCACATGCCTATGAAGAAAATCTGACTAAAGCAGTCGTGGGTCGCAGACCACAGCGCCTGGGTTCTCTTCGATAGTGTTTCATACCTGATCATGTCAAAACATAGTCTGATCAGTCAATGATATCTGCATTAACGCTGTTCAGTGTAAATTTCAGTAGGGAACTAGCCTTTAATGATGAGAGTCTCCAAATATCTGCACTGTCTGCCCAGGAGAGTCAGGAAGTCCTCTAGAACCAGTTTGTAGGTGCTGGGATAGTCGAAGTCGTTTTTGAAGCGAAGGGACACTTGGCGAAGGCAGTTTCTCTTCCCTATGAACGCCTTCTGCTGGTCTGCAAACAAACAATACATTATTGAAACGGGATCACAAAGATGATCAAATTCAGAATGATGCTAAAATTTTTTACTTAGGGCCTTCCTTGTATGAAAAATTTTCACGGGGACCAATTGTAAGTATTATTATTTATTTCATGTGAAAAACGTGGTTAGATGCCCAAGTGAGACTTCATGAATATATTATCTCAACTTTTTAAGGATTTTGTGAAATGTTTCAAGAAGCACACCTTAAATTTTTTAACACCTTAAAGAAAATATACGTTGCAAAATAGTTTTTTTTTGCGCGAAACGTAAAATTTGAGATTTTTGTTTTCACCAGTGACAATAATTTCAACTAGACTAACAATTATTTAGCGAATTTCTTTGTTAAGTGGTAGAGAAACGATTTACAAATCAAACTTTTATTCTTATCGACAAAACTAATCTTCTATTTTTCTTTATAATCAGCGATTAGGGAAGTGACAGAACTTTCATTTAATTAGTAACCTTTGCATTCATTGCTGTCTGATTGGCACGTTGTTAACAGTGTTACGGCTGCTATCTGACTACGTTTCTAGAATAACTTTACGCCGCTGGTTCGTAAATTTTTTAGGTCCCGAACTTTCAGATAAAAAAATCAATCAAATATTATTTCAAACTCTTGTCTCAGTTGCAACCTGAAACTCGTTGAATAATACTTTTATTGAAATTTTATTCCGAATTAACAAAAAAATGTACTGATTGGATAGAAAAAATGCATCTGATTCTTACGGCAATCTGAGCAACTTAATAATTAACAACTTGGAACAATGTTTACATTATAAGTAAACAAAAGCATAAACGTTATCAATTTGGTTTTTGGATTATCAAACAATATTAAATTCTAGAAAAGCACGGTATATGAATGGAAAAAACCCAGAAAAACATTATCATAACCATTTAAGTCATATAGGTCGATTAAATTTACTTAAAAAATTGAATAATCTTTATGAAATTAAACAAAATTATAAAAGTCAATTTGTTTCAGACAATAAAGCGGCCAATAGTAAATGTCAAACACCGGAAACTGACATTTAGAATTTGGAACAATTGACCATGACATTTTATTGCTCACTGAGCTCAATAGAATGAATTAAAAATAAATAAAGTTAGCTTCGTAGTTAATTACGTCAGAATTTTCGCTGAATTTTTAGATTTTCGCATACGCGTTCTTCTCAAAAATTTTTGTCGGAAATTGGGGAATCCAATAGTACTGTTGTACAGCTCGTCGGAATTAAAGGTCAAACCCCCCCGTATGTTGCTATCTCCGACTTCACCTTCAAGGTCAAATTTCACTTTGAAGAAAGGGTTATTGTATCATATGCAAAGTAACAGCACATTTCGGGAAAAATAACAACTAATATAATACCTAATAGGCTGGAGACTAATGATAAAAGATAAACACTTAAAGCACCTAAATATACACAGATCGGGACAAAAAATTAGAATATTACATAATGAAACAAGTTCTGACCGCAACATAACCGGCCCAGTTTTTGGTCAATTTCCAAAAATAACATCATTTGCGGTCACTATTGACTGGTATAAGTTTTATTACTGGTCGTTTGTAAGATCACAGTGGAGTTGTTATCAAAGCTGCTCTTACTATCTGATCATCACTTCTGCAGACTTCCTCAACTCTACCCAAAGGAAAGTTGAAGGGATGAGTATTCTTGTCCGTTATCCAAACAAGATCTCCTTTTTTGATCTCTTCTAGTTCTTCCTTCGCCCATTTGTTCCTCTGTGGCAAGTTAGGATGATACTCGTTCATCCAACGATTCCAAACTGCAAATAGGATACTGTGTTGGTCACGAAAAATTTTTCTGTACCTAACTGGTGTTCCAGAAAACAATGCATTTGGTCAATTAACCTTAACTTGACCAATTAAGAAGTGATTTGCGGTTAAAGGCTGTAGATCGGAAACGTCACTGCTAATGTCAGTAAAAGGACGGTTGTTTAGAAATTGTTCCACGATACACAATACCGTTCGCAACCTGTCTTCCTTCAGGCTTTGCTTTCCCAAGACATTAAACAGCGCTTTTTTGCAGGATCGTACCAATCTTTCCCAAACTTCACCGAAGTGAGGCGCTGCTGGTGGATTGAAAGACCACTTGATGCCTGACTCCGTTAATTTGACTGTAATTTCATCCCTTGAAGCTCGGCGAAACACTCCTTTAACTCTCGCGCTGCTCCAACAAAATTCGTACCATTATCCGAAATAATTGTCTTTGGCTGACCTCGTCTTGCAATGAATCGATGGACTGCATCAAGACATGAAGTCGTGTCCAAACTGTCAACTAACTCTAAGTGCACTGCTCGTACACTTGGGCACGTAAACAGGCATACCCATTTCTTTACTGTCCGTCGAAACATCTTTACTTCGAAAGGTCCAAAATAATCAACACCTGTGTTCGTAAACGGTCTTACATTTTTCATAACTCTGTCGATCGGAAGATCACTCATTTGTGGTGGCTTGATGCTTGCAAACAATCGACACTGTACTTAATTGTGTTTAACTGATCGGAGGGCATTTCGTAACTCAATTATCCAAAACTTCTTTTGGACTTCGTTTCTAGTATACTCGACACCTTCGTGAAAGACTTTGTGCTGATAATTCAAGTACAGCTGAACTGCTCTGTGCTTGCTGGGCAAATAAACAGGATGTTTTGTTTAATATGGCAAATCTGCTTTAAGGAGTCGCCCTTTTGCTCTCAAAATCCCGTTAGAGTCGATGAAGGGTACCAATGAGACAATCTTATTGTTTGGCGAAATCGTTTTGCCAGACAAAAGAAGTTTTCTTTCTATTGCATAGCTTTCCATCTTGACAATTTTCCAGATAACATCCTCGGCCTCATTCAACAACTAGTAAACTGTCTTAGATTTATGCTTCCATGACAAAATCCACGATATTGTTCTGCGCAATCGTTTGAACTGGCTGAAGTTTTCCCAGTTCGAGATAATTTGACGATCATCCTTAGCTATGAACACATTAACGTCCATATCTTGCTCAAATGGGTGCTGGTTGTCTTCCTCTAAAACGATTGGTTGTTTGAGCCACTCGGGGCCTTGAATCCAGTTACTTCTCGAAACATCGTCAAAACTAATTCCACTCGTTCCTAAATCGGCTGGATTCTTCACACCCGCAATATAAGATCATTCGTCGACTGTTGAAATGCCAGTATTTCTGCAACACGATTGGGTACAAAAATTGGTTGCTTAACGTTGCTTGACCTGATCCACTGTTTTACTGGTGTGGAATCTGACCACATAAACGTTTTGTGAAAATGAAGAGAGTGCTCTTTGATTATAGAGCATCCTTCAATCTGTTTCCAGTGGCTGCTGCCATTAATTCCAGTTTCGGAATTGTGTGATGTTTCACTGGAACAACTAGTGATTGGTACGAGTTGTTCCAGTGAAACAGCCCATGATGAACGAAACTTCTCGTTCTGCTTTTCTGGTCTCTGTAACAAAGTAAGCTACAGCACAGAAGGCATCTTCAGAGGCGTCTTCAAAAACATGCAATTCATTTGTGACGTTTTCATCGCTTGTTTGATACCATCTGCTCACTTCGAAAGCTTCACCGGCATTCAATTCAGCAATCCAATCTGCATACTGGTTGTTCAAGTTTTCGTCAATGTAGCAGTCCCATTGTTGTCCTTTCGTTTGTCATATTCCTTTCAGAATGATTCTTCCTCTGATTACAAACGGTGCTAGGATTCCTGATGGGTCAAAAACACTTGAAACAACTGATAGGACCTTACGCTGTATCCATCTGCTCTCTGGCTCAAATTCCATTCCTCTACAAACTTTGAGTGCGTCAGACACATTGTTCCACTCGAGACCAAGTATTGTCAAAGCTTTGTCATGAACTTCATTTCGGTCAAAGTTTGTAAGCCATTTTGTGAGTTTAAAACCACCTTCTGCCAAAAGTTCTGTTAACTACAATTTGATATCAACTGCTGTTTTTCCACTATTCAGGGAACTTAACAAGTCGTCCACATAAAAATAATGTCAAGCGCTTCGACTCGAACGCTCGAATACAGATGCATTATCCAGAGCGCATCGTTGAAGGGCAAAATTTTTACATTTTGGAGATGACTTAGCTCCAAAGAAGTGCCGATTGTACTGGTACGCAAGAGTTTGGTTGTTTTTGTCAAACCAAAGAAATCGCAAAAATTTTCTGTCTTCAGGCTTGACCTCAACTTGAAGAAACATTTCTTCGATATCTGCTGTCATCGCAAACTTGTATTCTCGAAATCTTGATAGAAAGCCCATCAAACTTGCCAACATGTCTGGTCCCGCTAAGAGCATATCATTAATCGAGTAACCACTAAATTTACTTGCTGCATTGCAAACTCTCCTCACTTTATCTGATTTGTGAGGATTTAATACCGGGTGATGTGGAACATACCACTCAAGACCGTCGCGAGTTGAGGCAAGTCCGTCAGAGGATAGGATCGAAACATATTTTTTTCGCAAATCGGACGCTATTGTTTCACTGTATTTTGTTTTGAGCGGTGGGTCGTTGTCAAGCCGTCATTTTAGTCCTCGAAGTTGTCCCAGTGCTGGCGCAAAGTTGTTCGACAAAGCTGATTGATTTCCGTTCCACAACAAACCAACTGCGTATCGATCTCTATTGAACTTCACCGTGGAGTTCAAGATCTCAGTTGCCAGCTTATCCTCTCGGCTCCTTTTGTCAGCAGCCATCGAAGTGCCATATGACTCCATATCACAGCATTTCTTGACAACTTCTGCTAATTTGATGTCATCTTCATTCGCAACATGACAAGCTGCACCACTTAAAAGGATTTCACTCAATGGAACTGGGCCAATGACCGTCCAACCCAGTGGAAGCTTGACTACCCATGGTTAGCTTTCTCCGCCACTCTTGTATTCCAGTGGTCGAATTAGCAGGTAGGCGTTTTGACCCAAGATGATGGTTACCTTCTTGAGGTCAATTTCTTTAAATCCCGCGCATTTCAGATACGGATATTTTTGCTTCATCTCGTGGACGTTGTACACGCTTCTGCCAATTTCTAGGTTCTTCTGACTGATAACCGTAAGCTGCTTTCCTTTACTTTTGAGGCTGTTAGCCGGCCCAAATGTAACTTGCACTCCCTGGCATGAAGTACTTTGTGTACCATTGATTCCCGTCACATTTAAAGAGATTGTTTCTCCGTCTAACTGGAGTTTGTCCAAATGATCTTCGTCAACCCATTTCTGAGTTGAACCTGTATCACATGCTGCAAAAGTGCAACCTGCATGAGACCTCTTACTGACTCTGAATTACTGGTCCGGTTCGTGCTTTCTGAATTCACAGAGACTGATGAAACTTCAGATTTCTCCCTGAAATGCAAAAGTTTGTTGTGAGTCTTCTTACAGTTGTCAATTCCACATTTCTTTGTTCTTGGACATTCCTTTGCTGCATGATTGTCGGACAAACAAGCAAAGCACAATCTCTTTTCCTTTGCAAAGTCGTATCGATCTTGCGTTTTCATATTTTTGAACTTCTCGCAATTCGAAATTCGATGATCGGCGTTACACAGAGGACAATTTGAATCAATTCTATCTTTATCAGTGTTTGAACTCAAAGCTGACTCTCCTGACTTCGAATTTTTCTTAAAATCAAAGTTTCTTCCAGATTTGGAGGATGGAGTATCCAATTTGGAAATTGTAGGACCACTGCTCAGAAGTCGTTCATGTATTTGAGATTCTTTTTGCAGCCATTCGTTGAATTGAATCAGATTTGGTGCGCGCATTGCCCTAGCTGGTGATTCAATGAACGCAAACCATCTTATTTTGGTGTCCAAAGGCAACTTACTGATAGCTATATCAAAATTGCTGGATAAAAACAAATCGTTTAATATCCAAACTGCTGTAAAATGTTCACAAACGATGTAATTGTGTGGGCAAATTCAACAAGGAATGCTAAATCATTGAACCTGATTTGACTGAAGTTCTGTATTTTGGCCAACTGAGACGATACAACGTGATGAGGTTGCCAAAACATTCTTTGCAAGGTGTTCCGTGCATGATCATACATAGCAGCAGCGTAACCCATTCCATTGCCTGCTCGCTTAGCCTTTGCAACAAGGAGAGTTTTCAAGTGACTCATCTCTCGTCCTTGCTGATGTTACTACTGTCAACTGTAGCCAAAAACATTCCACTCCATTCTGGCCAATCCAAAAGGTTGCCATCAAATTCTCTGAGTTTCAACTTGTGCAAGCTTCTCTGACTGTTTTGCTGTAGGTGCGATACTAAATGTAGGTTTTTTGGATGAAGAAGACATCCGTGAGCTTAAAAAATTTCTACTGTTATTGAGCCGGTTAAAATCGCGAGAACCTCGAATAGGCGTACTTTCAACTTTCGCATCGTACTCGAACGAATTTTCGTAATCTTCGTCGGAATTGCTTTCGATAGTACTCTAACTGCTGGACATAGGTTTTATTAGTGTTTGCGGACGAACACAAGCCTTGCCAGAGCAAAAAAAAACGCATGTTTTCAGCATACTCTTCCGATTTGTCTGACTTAAGGCTCCTTGCTGCCGTTGAGCGCTTTTCAACTTCCGACTCCGACTCGGAAGAGGGCTTCGATCCGTCAGACTGCTCCCCTGAAGAAATCTCAGGCTCAGCTTCTAGGATTTTGATCTGCAACTTATCTTCAAACTGTCTCATTTGCTAGTCATTATCTCGTCGCTTTCGTTCAAACTCCAATTCAAGCTTCTTCATCTCAATTTCAGCCTTCTTTTCTGCTTCTTTTTTTTGCTCAACTCTTTGTTGCCGTCGACGCTCTTCGTCCCCTTCGTCAATAAATTCATCTTCAAGAAATCAATTGATTGGCATTGAAACCTAAGAAACTGACTTTGGACTGTCTTCAACGTTGTTTCTACTGTCCGTACTTGGAACAGTTTGCACACCACTATCTAACGGAAGGGTGTCCGTTAGTGTTGAGCTCTTTGGTGTGTCTTCAGTTGTTGTTGTGAAAACTGAAACTGATACATCTCCAAACGAAACTCCTCTCTTTGTGGACTTGATCGCTGTCTCTTGTGACATCCGCTGATCCAAAATTTTGTAGATTTCTGACTGAATATCTTGCAGCATGTTCAAAGAGTTATCAACAAAATTCTTAGCATCCTCTCGTTTACTTGTGGTTCACCGTTGCTTTTCAACTTGAGCATTCTTTCACGACAACAATGGAGTTTCTACTGCAAAATACGAGTCGATTTGAGGGTTCAATCTCGCAATCCGCACATTTTCTTGTGTTGCTAAATCATGGATTGCATAATAAATGGGTTTAAATTTATGGTTGAAATCATCAACAAGATCATTTCTACTCTTGATGTACTGATTGTTAGGTGCCTATATCGTAAGCGGGTTTGATGAAGTCCCTGTGGTTGAAGAACTCGGGGTATCGTTCGTTTTGTTCTCATCTTTCTTCGTTTTCTTGAACATCTTCTTCGTAAACTATCTTCTGGTGTCCGGGTTGAATAAGGACCAATAACATGTTACAGCTGCTATCTGACTACGTTTCTAGAATAACTTTACGCCGCTGGTTCGTAAATCTTTTAGGTCCCGAACTTTCAGATCAAAAAATCACTCAAATATTATTTCAAACTCTTGTCTCGGTTGCAACTTGAAACTCGTTGAATAATACTTTTATTGAAATTGTATTCTGATAAAACAAAATAATCCACTGATTGGATGAAAACAATGCAACTGATTCTTACGGCAATCTGAGCAAAATAAAAAATAACAACTTGGAACAACGTTTACATTATAAGTAAACAACAGCATAAACGTTAACAATTTGGTTTTTGGATTATCAAACAATATTAAATTCTAGAAAAGCACGGTATAGGAATCGAAAATACCCAGAATAACATCAGCATAACCATTTAAGTCACATAGGTTGATTAAACTTACTTAAAAATTTGAATAATCTTTATGAAACTAAACAAAATATATAAGTCAAGTTGTTTGCGACAATAAAGAGGCCAATAGTAAATGTCAAACACAGGAAACTGACATTTAGAATTTGGAACAATTGACCATGACATTTTATTGCTCACTGAGCTCAATAGAATGAATTAAAAATAAATAAAGTTAGCTTCGTAGCTAAATACGTCAGAATTATTGCTGAATTTTGAGATTTTGCTGAATTTTCTTCTAAAATTTTTGACGGAATTTGGGGAATCCAATGGTACTGTTATACAGCTCGTCGGAATTAAAATTCGGAACCCCCCCTATGTTGCTTTCTCCGACTTCACCTTCAAGGTCAAATTTCACATTGAAGAAAGGGTTAGTGTATCATATGCAAAGTAACAGCACATTTCGGGAAAAACGACAACTAATATAATATCTAATCGGCTGGAGACTACTGATAAATGATAAACACTTAAAGCACCTAAATGTACACAGGTCGGGACAATAAATTAGAAAATTACATAATGAAGCAAGTTCTGACCACAACAAACAGCTATTAAAGAGAAAAGTGACAATTTCGAGAAAAGTTATTAAAACAAATTTGCATCTTAGTGTGATATTTTTTAAATTTTAGGAAGAACAAATGGAAACCAGACAATGCAAGACAATAATGCATTGATTATTATGTAGTTCTACAACGTGTAAATTATTATTAAAGTTTTTCTGTGTTGAAAAACGTTTTCGTAAAAGTAAGATTTTCCACACTCAAAGTTTAGAAACTGAAGGATCCTTTTATCGGTCATAAAACTACAAAGTGAAAAACTTGATCGTTTCCCCAGTCAAAAAACAAATGCTGTTGACATAATAATTTAAAGCTCAGCATTTTAAAACTCAAAAACGGCTTTCAAAGAAAATTACCGGTATAAACATGATACTACAATAAATTTAACAGTAAAAGGATAAGTAATTAGGCTTCATTCGATGAAAGTTCATTTAGGACTAAAATATGAAAACATAAACCGACCAAAACCGGACAAATTGCTCCCGAACGACTGGCAAGGCAAAACTGTTCAAAGGGGCATAGGGTAGAGAGTTTTTTATGATGCAAAAACGTTTGACTAGAGACGGGTCCGAACGCCGGTGTGACCTGACGGATTAGAATCGTTTCAATTCACCATTATAAAAAATGGGCTATTTTTGACACTCTCTCAGAACCGGTTTTATTTTTAGCAACAGACCTTTTTTCTGAAAATCCGCAATTAAAATCAATCAGAAAAAAATCAAACGGTCACCTGAGAAGTGAAATCGAAAAATTGTTCTCAAAGAAAGTGGTCAAGCAAAGATTTTGCAAAACAAAAGACACACTTCTACAAAAAATTCTTCCCGGGCCGAGGAATTTGGCCAAAATTATGTAAGATCAGCGGCAACTAGCATTGACAAGTCGGAAAATTCACCGCAATTTTCTTACATAATTTTGCGTTGAATGCGTTGAATTTGAGGACAAAAATTTAACGCATTCAACGCAAAATTATGTAAGAAGATTGCGGTGAATTTTCCGACTTGTCAAAGCTAGTTGTCGCTGATCTTACATATTTAGCGTTGAATTTAGCGTAGATCTTACATAATTAGCGTTGAATTTAGCGTAGATCTTACATATTTTTGCGTTGAATTTTGCGTTGATCTTACATAATTAGTGTTGAATTTAGCGTAGATCTTACATATTTAGCGTTGAATTTAGCGTATATCTTACATATTTTTGCGTTGAGTTTAGCGTTGATCTTACAAAAAATCAAAGCGTCCACTTGAACTATTAACCTCCAGTTGCGTATGGGACTCGAACTGCTGACCTCCTGTTTACTTGTGGCCTCTTCTACCATTGTGCTACAGTACCTTGGTTTCCTTAAGAGCCGCAATTCTTATAAAGCGTAGATCTTACATATTTTGCGTTGAATTTAGCGTAGATCTTACATATTTAGCGTTGATTTTGCGTAGTATATAACTTAGCATATTCAACACATTTACCATGTGAGGAGCACTGGGAAAAATTTAAAAATTTTTAAAAGTTTTGAAGAAAATTTGAATTCCTAAAATGGTCTGAAGTGGTTTTTGCACCGTAAGAGAGCACTCAAATGTTATTTTTTGCTGACTTCATTTTTCTCACTTGTGCAGTTTGGGGTCGAAACAATAAAAAAATTAATTTTTCGAAAAAAAACCTGAAAAATTTGAAATCTTAGCATGGTCTGATTTGGATTTTGCACTATAAAAGAGCACTAAAAATGACTTTTTTCTGACCTCATGTTTCTTGCCTTTGCAACATAGGGTTGGAAACAGTGAAAAAAAAATGATATTTTAAAAAAAAACTGAAAAATTTCTGAAATCGTAGAATGGTCTGAAATGGATTTTGCGCTATAAAAGAGCACTCAAAAGTGATTCTTTGCTGATTTCACTTTTCTCACCTGTGCAGTATAGGGGTCGAAACAGTAAAAAAAATTATTTTTTGAAAAAACTTTAGAAATTTGAAATCGTAAAATGGTCTGAAATGGATTTTGCACTATAAAAGAGCACTAAAAAGTGACTTTTTGCTGGCTTCACTTTTCTCACCTGTGCAGTATAGGGGATCGAAACAGTAAAAAAATTAATTTTTTGAAAGAAAATTTGAAGAATTTGAAATCGTAAAATGGTCTGAATTGGATTTTGCACTAGAAAAGAGCACTAAAAAAATCAACGCTAAATATGTAAGATCTACGCCAAAATTCAACGAAAGATTATGTAAGATTCGCATGAATGCGTTGAATTTATGTAAGATCAGTGGTAAAATTCAACGGTAAATATGTAAGATCTACGCCAAAATTCAACGCAAAATTAAGCAAGATTAGCGTTGAATGCGTTGAATTTATGTAAGATCAACGCTTAATTCAACGCTAAATATGTAAGATCTACGCTAAAATTCAACGCTAAATATGTAAGAACTACGCCAAAATTCAACGCAAAATTATGTAAGATTAGCGTTGAATGCGTTGAATTTATGTAAGATCAACACTAAATTCAAGGCTGAATATGTAAGATCAACGCTAAAATTCAACGCTAAATATGTAAGATCTACGCCAAAATTCAACGCAAAATTACGTAAGATTCGCATGAATGCGTTGAATTTATGTAAGATCAGCGTTAAATTCAACGCTAAATATGTAAGATCTAGGCTAAAATTCAACGCTAAATATGTAAGATCTACGCCAAAATTCAACGCAAAATTAACTAAGATTAGCGTTGAATGCGTTGAATTTATGTAAGATCAACGCTAAATTCAACGCTAAATATGTAAGATCTACGCTAAAATTCAACGCTAAATATGTAAGATCTACGCCAAAATTCAACGCAAAATTATGTAAGATTCGCATGAATGCGTTGGATTTATGTAAGATCAGCGGTAAAATTCAACGGTAAATATGTCAGATCTACGCTAAAATTCAACGCAAAATTATGCAAGATTAGCGTTGAATGCGTTGAATTTATGTAAGATCAACGCTAAATTCAACGCTAAATATGTAAGATCTACGCTAAAATTCAACGCTAACTATGTAAGATCTACGCCAAAATTCAACGCAAAATTATGTAAGATTAGCGTTGAATGCGTTGAATTTATGTAAGATCAACGCTAAAATTCAACGCTAAATATGTAAGATCTACGCTAAAATTCAACGCTAACTATGTAAGATCTACGCCAAAATTCAACGCAAAATTATGTAAGATTAGCGTTGAATGCGCTGAATTTATGTAAGATCTACGCTCAGGCTATCTTACATAAATTCAACGCATTCAACACCAATCTTACATAATTTTGCGTTTTTTAGCGTTGACACCTCGGCCCGGGTTCAAATTTCGATCAAGAGCAATTAAAAACAAACATCCAATCGATTGCGGAACAGAATTATTCTCGACGCACTCAGTAAGTTCTCTAGGAAAGTAAATTTGAGAAACAATTTTCAGCGATTTTTGATGATACATTCCTAGTCATCTAATTCACACTTGAACTAAAAAATACGATTATATTAAATTAAAAAAATAATATTTTACATTATTGATCTTGTCCAGTTCGCAGAGAACCAATCAAATTTTTTTTTCGATTGAAAGCATTTTCAACAATAAATTGTTGATAAATTTTATACCTAAATTGTGACAGTTCAAAGTTATATTTTACTTTCCAAAGAGTTCAGTGAAGATGTGCTTTTCTCGCAAAAGACGACCCTGATTATACCATGACTTCGGCATATCGAGATAACTCGATTCAGTTATATTCATTTGATTTTCAGCTCGTGCTAATTTTAACTTCTTTACAATCAGACCATCGATTTTCACTGGCTTTTTTCGTGAAATTTTTAAGACCTCACGCAACAATTCATCTTGAAATCAGAACATTATTATCCACTGAAATGTTCTGAATCAATTGTCTGAAAAACTCTAAGCGATATGTAACAGACTCGAACCTGGTTCTGTTGTTTCTGAAAAATCGTTCTGTTGTTTAGACTGAAAATCGTCAAAACAATTTGTTGAAAACTTGAAATGCTGGAGAAAGTGGCC
>NW_027452441.1:0-33379 GCF_964194025.1 Convolutriloba macropyga | reverse complement strand
TCTTGATATTTTTAAGAAACCTATTCAACTATTCCACGCTAAATGTTTTATATTTTTACTGTCATTGGGTGCCAACTCGTTTTAAAAGAAACGGACATATTGATAGATGTTGTATTTGAAAACCCGACAAATTCTTTTTCCTCTCTTTATTGTATGCCTCGCAAAAATCGGTGAAAATCTGCAAAAATCTGCAAATTCTGCAAAAATCAAGGAAGGTAGAAATATCCGCAGTATTTATTTAGAATTACTCCAATTATTGAGGAAAATTTTTTAGGTTTTGATCTTGTAGTGGGTAAGTTTGTAAAAAATTGGTTAGTACTTTCAGTTTTAATTATGGACAAAAATGAAGAAGTACCTTACGTTTTTTGGTATCATCGGTATGTTCACGCTATAATCGTAAGACATTGTTGGTACAGTTGGTTTTCAAACATCAAAATTGTTGGTATGATCGGTTTTGAATGTAGGAAGTTGTCGTATGTTCGGATCCAGACCTAGAGGGAATCCCGGTTCTGTTGGCTTTCAAAATTCTAAGAAAAGCGTTGATATGCTCAGATTTCAAAACAGAAGAAAACGTATCTTTGGACGTGATTTAATCAAATGATTTCATATTAATGATCAACAAGTACGTTACATCTTTACCATTCGAAAATCAAAAAATTAATATTTGTTCAATCAGTTTTGACCACGAGCTTGAGATAAAATTTCACAGGGTTTGCAAATTCTTTTTGTCTAAAAATTGCGTTATAAATTCCTGCAAATTAGCTATCATAAAGGTTCCTACAAAAAGCCAATAAACGATTAATGTCTTTCGTTTAATGAATCAATCATAACAGAATCTTGCGAAAACAAATGTTTTTTCACCTTCCAGTCCGAGCATACCAAATGTTCTCAAACACCGTTTTTGCTTGGTATTGTAGACCAGAGAAGACCTTTTCACATCTTTTAAGATACGTTTTGAAGAATTGAAAAAGTAAAATGAACCGAGGGTCCATTTTATTTGGTGGGGTTGCTATCACATAGTCCAACAGATCATATAATTCCGCTGTAAATTTATCCCAAAAACTATATGCAGGTATTAAAAGAGTGTCTTCTCACAATTGAATATTAGGTTTTGGTAGTTTCATATCAAGTCCCGCCGGCAGCTGATGTATGGCCAAATAATTATAGTATCAATGTTATTTGTACCATTCATATAAAGGATGAAAATCAGGGTGAAAAAATAGAGGATTAAACTAATCGCAGTAAAATGACTGGGATTAAATAAAAAGTGCTGAAAAAGCGGGACATAAAACTTTTTTTTCGTGAAAGAGAAATGAATTATAATGAATTGTATGAAATAGAAACCGATCATGTTTGGAACATAAATAAAGTTAAGAAGACTCGGTAATATGTACGAACACATAATGATCTGACTATTCTAAACCACATTTATGACACAATTGTTGGAAATTCAAGTGTACTCCAAGAAGAAGCAAATAAAACCTGTCGTTAATGAGATTAAGTAAATAGTTCATAAAAACAAGAAAAAAGGGGCAAAATTTAAAAAACCATTATTTTTTGAAATTAATTAAATTCAAAAGTAAAAATCGTAAGCTTTCAAACAAAAACCAATTTGTAGACTTGTTTTTAGTGGGAAGCCAAGCAAATTTGTGATTAGTGACACAAGGTATTGTGCCCACGCACACACACACACACACACACACACACACACACACACACACACACACACACACACACACACACACACACACACACACACACACACACACACACACACACACACACACACACACACACACACACACACACACACACACACACACACACACACACACACACACGCACACACACACACAAACCGTGGCAAAAGCAAAAATTTAATTACAGTTTGCATGGAAAGGTGAACTGAAGCCAAGGAAACAAAAAAGTATTTGCTGGAAAAAACAAATCTTCAATTGAGTTTCACTTCATGGTCAAGGAGAACTGTCACCAAGACTATAATTCGAAATGACGTCAAAGCAAACTCAAATATGGAAAATATTCAAATTGCAATTAAATCTCGAAATTGGATAGGACCAGTAATGAGACTGAACTAGAAGCTGACAAATAAAAAAGGTGGCATAGTCTACGATCGCACCGGTGTTCAATTAAAAACAAACAAACTGAGAGGCATAAGAGGCATTAGGTATTATAGGAGAGCTGTTTCTGTCAAGATCACTTCCATTAGACTACAGATCAAACGAGAAATGCAAGCAAAACTAAAGAAATCATTAGGTGCCCAGGACAACAAATTGTCACAGCCATAAAAACACTGAGCTTTTCACTGAATTTTTACATAGGTTCATTGGGCCTCATGTGCATTTGAATGAGAAATTTCATTAATTGTGGCTCTTTATGAAATCAGCGTGGGCTGTAACTAACATTATTAAAAAAAATGTGCGAAATGGATTTAACTATACAGTGCCCCAATGCAATATTGAATCAAATCGTTTTTGCTTGAAAAAATTCATGATAAAGCCAAAAATGACCTTGTTATTGCTGCGGATTTTCTGAAAGGTGTACATGTCCCAATTTTTGCGGAAGATTTTTCTGGCAAAAAACCTTATGATATTGACAAATAAAATTGCATTTTGTTTCTATATCGATTAAAATTAGCAAATGCTGACAAAATTTCAATTGTTCACCATTTTCTTAGGACTTAGAATTTACATTAGATCTCAACCGATTGTACAAAACCTATGCAAGCAGACTTTAGGTCTACAGTTCCCTTAAATTTGGACAGAGTGTGTTAAACAAATTTATGTGGTGTCATTTTTCATTAAAAATAGTTCTTTTTTCAAAGTTAGTCAGAAAGTCAGATCAAACTGTTCATCATCACCCAACATCTGCAAAAATGAAGTCAACATCTCTCTCATTAAGAATTTCAGTTATTTAAAAAACGAAATTGTTTGAAAATTGTGCAAAGATATGAAAAATGTGAAAAATACAAAAACAACGCAAATCTGTCGAATGTTCACAAAAATTTAGTCCTCAAAGTTTCTTGTAAACAAATTTTAATAAAATTTGATTTCAAATAATTAAGTCTACGTTTGATGGGCTTTTTAATGCAATCCGAACTCTCTACAATGAAGATTTCAATCGGCCAAAAAAGACTGAACAAAAAAAGTTGAGCATATATTTTCCCACTAATGTCGGATCAGGACAACAATGTATTTGTTTTCACATACACAACAAAAAAGTTTTCGGTTGTCCGTGAAATTACTTGTGCTAACTAGAAAATTAAACAGCATGGTTATGACATCTTGTGCACAAAAATTTAAACATTTTTCCAAGAACTTGAAGCACCATTTTTTTGGTGAATCGTGATAACATCTTCTCAAGGTTAACAAAGAAAGTTTGATGACAGCTCATCAGAAAATCGTGGTAGCTTTACGATCAAGGAGTCTCAAATTTTGAAATTTAAAATGACTGACTAACCTAAATTTGCTACATTGGTGTCCAATTGGATCATTGCTATCTGGCATCACAAAATCCAGAGATTCGCGCTTCTCGCCTCTGGAACTTCCACCACATTGTACAAATTGCACGCCTAAATTAATTTCAACTCTTCCGTATGAATTACTAGTTCAAATCGGGAATCTAATAAATTTAATGGCCGACGACTGGACATTAGCAACAAATAATTATTCAAACTCTTTTTTAGCTCATCCTAATTTGTCTATTTTTTATTATCGCAGTTGCGATAATATTATAAAATTCAGGACGAATTCAACAATTTTTGGATTCTTTGTTCAGTCGTTAGCCATAAGATTGATCAGAATCCCGATTCCATTATGACACTGCCCTCTCAAATTATTTCCAACCTGGTCGAGGTTTGACGGTGAATTTTCGTAAGAAATGCGGTGAAATGCGGTCGAAGAAAACAATTTTCACTGCGTATTTCTTTCATCTTTTGGCGGTGAATGCGGTGAATCGCGGTGAACTACTTATTTTCACCGCTTTCTCAGTATTCCTACAAAAACGAAGCTTCTTTACACGGGTTCGAACCTCTTACCTCCTGCATGTCCACTGCGCCAACTGTCACTTAGTTCCACGATATTTCTTGTGAATTTAAATCAGATTCAGTAAACATTGGAAAGCCAATGCGGTGAATTTTTGTAAGAAATGCGGTGAATTTTGCGGTGAAATTTTGTATGAAAGGCGGTTAAATGGGGCGAACCTTTTTTTTCACCGCATTCACCACAATAACGGCATTTCTCCCAAAAATTCACCGCACTCACCGCATGTCTTACAAAAATTCACCCAAAAAGCTTGACCCGGGAAGTATTTCATCCCACAGTTATTTTTCACTATAGCCATAGAGTTGAAATTATTAAACCAGGCGCATTTTTATGCCATCCATGGCAATTTTTGAAATCTCTTCGAATAAAAATTCAAGTTCAGTAAGTCTGTGAACTAAGTGCATTGGACAAGCAATTTTTGACACAAGACAGAATTGTTTGACCTCATTTCAATCGGTTGCTGACTTGATACATTGAGTGCATGTTTAGTTAAATAAAAATTTACTTTATAAAAGTCTTTCTGAAGTTCAAAATCTAAGTGAACTTTTAATATTATACCTTTAAATCAGATATTACAAAATATTGCGAGCTCTAATTTGATCCAGGCAGTGTGAATTGAATTGAGGTTGGAACTGATTTGATAACGTGAAATATATATTGCCGACTTTGAACTTTGTTCAATTTAATAATTGATTGATTGAATCTTTCGATTTTTGAAAAGAAGAAAACATCGGTACCGTTGTTGCGTAGAGGCTCAAATTTGAAATTAAGCAAAATTGGCGGTTTTGTTTGAAACTCTTGAATAGTTGAAAAAAATGAGTAAAAGTTGCTCAACATTGTAAATAAAATGTTGCTGATGGAGATTATCTGCAGTGAGCTGTCTTATGATGCCTGGTTTGACAAAAAATCAGCTGAGGCGCTGATTCAGGTAACAAAATTTCTGCCCGGAAATGATGGAAGAGACGGTGAATTTTCGTACGAAATGCGGTGAAATGAGGTAAAAAATTATTTCAACGCATATTTTTTACATATTTTTTCCTGGTGAATCGCTGTGAATTATTTTTTTTCACCGCGTTCTCGGTAGCGGTGAATATTTTTTTCACAGCTTAATGCGATACATTTATTTTCACCGCGTTCTCTCAAGCAGTGAATTAATTTTTTCACCATTAGATGCAGTAAAAAAAATAATTCATCGCAGCAAGCGGTGAAAAAAATAAATCACCGCCACCGAGAACGCGGTGAAAAGAGGTAATTCATCGCAATTCACCGCATTCACCGCAAAAAAGATGTAGAAAATGCGCGGTGAAAAATTTTTTTTCACCGCAATTCACCGCATATCCTACGAAAAGCCACCACCAATCCTCGACCCGGTTGTGTGTAAAAACATTGCTCTAGTGCGCTTTATCTACAAGCTGACCTCCCTAGTACAAACAATTTTCAATGGCAAGAAGTTTCAAATATTGCCGTTGAAAAATGGACTCTTACGCTAAAGGAAATATCTGTAGAATCCAACCGCTTTGATGAACATTAAAAGTGAGCGAAACGAGCTCAGATAAATGAGCGTTGACGTTAAAAATCAGCTGAGAACTCTTAATTTTAAAAACTTTCTGCTCTTTTCAGCGCTGTTAGCTCATTGCTATTTACCTATCAACCGGCAGCAATTCTGAGCTCTACTTTTGGTGCGAAAGATCTTCAATTTCCATTGTCGTCACATTTTGTTATTTGTATGAATATCCGAGAAAGGCTAGATTTTCAAAAAAATCACTTTTTTCTGGCGGTTTGGTTTGTCTTCTTACTGATCTGTTGCACACTCTCAGAATATTCCGAATTAATTATGCTCTCAAAACAAACTGACATCTTTACCCGAGTTATTTTTATTTATGGCCAATTCATGGATTTTTCAGCTAGTACCACTATTTTTTCCGGTAACGCTAAAAGAAGATGCTTTTCGACAATTTTAAAGTTGAAATGTTTGAAGGATTTGTATTTGATTACCGGCAAGTCATACAAAAATCATGACCTTCTACGATTATTGCGAAGAAATGATCTCAAGATTTCAGTGACAGAAAAATTTATTCGCATGGGTTTTACTCGCTATATTTAAATTCTGTTACTCTAATAGTGTTCTGAACGGTTAATAAATTTTTTTATTATCCTTTTTAGGGTTACCGGAAAACCATAAAAATCAAATTTTGTATGATGAACCTTACAATGAATGTATAATTGACCTTTAGAGATTTATTCCCTGATTTATGGGTTGAATAGTGATCAGACAATTTAAAACAAGTAAGAGGGTGAAGTGCGTTTCAATTACAGGACGGGTCCCCTGTCAAAATTGGGGTGAAGTATGTTCATCGGTGCAAATATTCTGAATGCATCTATTCATTAATGAGATGGGGATTTCTTTTTATAAAATAAGGTACTATTGTAAATTGAAAAAGTGGCTCTAGATAAATAAGTAGCTCCTCATATGCTACAAACGCTTTGCTACCTGAGCGAAGAAATCGAATTTTGTTTCTTTGGAGCCTACACGGGTACTTTGCAAAATTAAAATTAATTTTAATGCTTCTGTGTTTTTAGTGTTTGCTATATCTGAAAGTTCAGGAACAAACCCAGTGAACGAAACATAAATTAAAGAAAAACTAAGAAAAAACCTTACGCTTCCTCAAAAAAGAGACCTTAAACTTCCTCAGATTTCTGAACGCATCAAAAGCCTTAGGAACTGCAACATTGTCTGCATAGGTTTTCAGTGATGCTGCGGCAGTTTCAAAAACACCACTCAAAAAACTGTTTAGTGCATATCTTAAGGTGGACAAATTTTCCTGCAAACTGAACTTAACCAATAAATTTTCCCTGTACGAAAAGATGAGGCATATAATCCAAGCAAATAAAGGCCAATTTCGATCACACCAGCTCCCTCAAAAGTTTTTGCGAAACTCTTCAGTTTGGCATTAAGAAAAGTATTCTCTGAAAAACGCTTTGGTTTTGTTCACTGAGCGTTTCCAACAAGAATAGAAAAAGAGCAAATTTAGCTTACTGTTGATTTCAGTAAGCCATCAACTCAATAAATCGTCCAATTTTACTAAAAAATTTGAAATATCATGGATTTATCAATTCCTTATTAAAATTTGAGTTAAGTTTCCTAAACAGTAGATATGAAAGGAGTTGAACTGAAATCGATTTCAAATGCGTTACTTTTAGGGTTTTCTCAGGGTACTTTTCCACGACCACTTTTGATAAACCATTATATAAGCGATTGAGAATGGAAATTAAGTGAAATCATCTAAAACGCTGATGATTCTGATCTTTTAACATCCCATTCAACCTTGATAGCTGTAAAGTCTCTTGAAAACCAGTTAGTTTTTATAATGGTCTACCTTACATCACTGGCGCCTAAACTAATTGCAAAACAACACAATTTATTTTAATTCGCAAAATTATAACCAAAATTCCTACAAAATAGTGAAAAAAATGAAGAAAAAAGGAAATATCAGGGTATAACTATAGAAAATGAGCTCAGCTGTTAACCAAAATAAATCCTGCAGTTTAAAACTGATCAAACTATTGAATGCTTTCACAATTTGAGAAAACTTGAGAAAAACCACTCCTAGTTATGTTCGGTTCTCTAGTAACCAGCCATTTAAAAATGCAACTATTCTGTTGAGCACCATTGATAACAAACTAACTCTCGCCTTAGAAAAGCAATCATGTCGTGCGGTTAAAGCGTGTTATAATCTTTTGAAATTTGATTCCTCTTCAGATATCAAGCTCTAGGAGAAGGTACTACCTGTTCGTTTCTTACTCAACTGCAGATTAGCTTTTATACTTAATAAAACTGCGCATCGAAAACCAGAATTTAATAGGATAAATGGAATTTAGCTCCCAATTTTTGACTGCTATAAACAAAAAAGAAGCGATTTTTTTTCGTCAAATGATTGGAGCAGATACTATGACGAAAACTTAATCCGGAGAGGTCTTGAATTTTCGAACGAGGATACCTGAAAGGCTTTCATGCTGTCCATGTAATTACGCTTGAGACCTTTAAAAGAAATCTAAAAAAATGTTTTTCGAACATTTTTTTTCAACTATTGAAATCATAATTTTGGTAAATTTTCATAGCTTGACTTCAATTATTCGTGATTCAAGTTTTCATGGCCGCATTAAGTAGATACATTAATTTTGACGTCTTTTTACTTATTGTGATATAATATAAAAAGCGTAATGATTTTAAACGTGCAATGTTATTATTCTGAACACTGAATTTTTTTCTGTTATACCCATCTTCTCTTAAACTAAGAAAATACACGGCCCAAGGCTATGCAAAACTTTATGTAATAAGGTAGTTCAGTGTTTATTTTTTATTTGAATGCAAAGCAGGTATACTTTTAATTCCAAATTTATACTCACAATTGAATGACTATGTTGCAATTGAGTTCTTTGTCACATTTGCTTTTTAAAATGGTGTTTTTCTCGTAAAATTAGCCTAATTTCAATCCTTGCTTCTATCTAAAAATGTGGAAAAACGAGCTGAAAAACAAGCAAAATTAGGAAAACTAGCTAAAGTCTCATTTCAATGACACTTTAGCTAATTTTCAAATTTTGTTTTGTTTTCGACCTTGTTCTTACCCGATTTTAGGCAGACCCATTCAAAAAAAATCTGATTTACTATGGCACACGGGTCCGGGCGGCAATGATTATATTAAGCTCACTTTTAAGCAGACAATAACGTCTATATCGTTTTTTTAAATCTGTTTGGCTCTGATCATGGTGTTTTTTAATCTAAATGGGTTTATCAATAACGAGCATCTTAAACTGGATGACGTTGTATGATTACCAGCATGCGATAAAAGTTTAAGCTTATATGATGGGCAAACCAGGTAATGATCATCTGCGAAAAAAACTGCGTATATAAACTAATGTGCAATAAAAAGACGTGAAAACATTGTATTGTCATAAACTACCTGAGAGATGCGCGAAGATGATCGCTTTGATAACGCTGAACATGAAAGAGCTCATTATATATCGAAGAGTGATTAAGAGAGTGCTCTGTTTAGTTACTTTATTTAGTTTAGTGTTTGTTTTGAAACACTGGCAAGGTCTTGCCAAGGACAGATAAACAATGCAGAAACAATTAAATGTTTTCTCGAACTCTTCAGAAACTGCACATGTTATATGTATTGCTGAAAACCTGGTGCAGAAACGCGCTAATTTTTACCCAATTTTTCCGAAATTTGCTGATCAAGGATTTGTTTTTAATAGCTTACATTGTTCTAAAACCCATTTAGAACTTTAGAAGTATCTTACGAGATTGTCTCTCACACGCACGCACGCACGAACGCACACGCACACACACACACACACACACACACACACACACACACACACACACACACACACACACACACACACACACACACACACACAAACACACACACACACACACACACTATTTTTTGCTCATTTCCAACTGTTGTTATTAGAGCGCAACTCTTTGCTCGTTGTGTTGATTCTGTGTCAACACCAATATAGTGGTAGTAAAGCGCGTTGCGCCCCCTTTGAAAAGCTTAATTAAGAGTTAAAGAAACCAAAAGTAATTTGCTGACGGCCTGATTTTACCAAAAAAGTTGAATGATGGATATCCATAAAGAATTTAAGCAAAACCTTATGGCTTTTTTGGCTTCGTTTGTGTAAAATTGTTTGTGAAATTTTTTCTGCCTGTATTTGTTGTCGACTTGTGGTCTTTTTATGTAGCCTCAATCAACAAAATACACAAAGGGCTTCCTAAGTTATATGAAGTTGTTCTATTTGCTAATTTTAGTTTAATTGTTGTTTGTTTTAATTGTTATGACTTAGCGTTTTGATAAACTTGTTTTCAAAAGTAAATGTTTTTTGACACCTGTAACTTTTATTCCTATTTCTGCCAGCTTTTGGCGGAGTTTTAGCAAAACAGGTAACGTGTTCCAGTGCGCTGTTCCTGTTAGCTATAATGTTGTCTTCATTGCTAATTTTTGTTTAATTGATAATTTTTGATGTTCATACTACGAGCTTTTTCTATAACTTTTTTCTATTGATGGACAATTTTCGATTTTTGAGGTTTTCTTTTTGCTATCTTTTCTTATAATGGTAGTTTAATAACTAGTCTTATATCACATGAAAGGCCTTCAGGGAAGGCACAAATGATTTCAGGGAAGGCACAAATTTCATAGGCTTCGACACCGTTTCCTCGCAAAAAATAATTGAATTTTCGATTTTTGCTTGTATTCGTTCTTTTTGTAGTCTTATTACATTCTGGAAAACGAAAAACCTCAACGTTTTTGTTTCAAGTTGTAAATGAAGCCATTCAATGTATTACGTGTATTGCGAATGGTTTTTATTGTATTTAAATTTACTTTTTTCAAAAAGTACTAACGGAAATTTTAACAGTGCTCTTTTTTGTTGTCTCATTGCTAAATTTTCTCAATAATGACATATCCAATATTTACTGTGTGGAATGCATGTCAAATGTTTCGATTCAGTTTTTATCCGATTCCGTTTTGACTTTTTTCAGTGACTTTTTTTAAAAAACATAGATATTGAATTTTGGTCGTAAGTAATGCTCTTTGTTTTCTTTCGATTTTTTTGTTTATCTTGGCTCTTATTCTCCCTAATGGAAGGTATCATCGACCTTTTTAAGAGTTATTATTTTATATAAAACGGATACACCAGTTTTCGAATAACATGACCTTTTGAAGGTTTTCTATCTCCACCTTTATTTGATTGACAATTAAATATAGTTGCATGAACGGGTTGTGAACATTATGTTTGATCGCAATTTACCGAGCCTCCTTGTTATATTTTATTATATTTTAAGTGCCTTTCTGAAATTTTTTCATGATGTTAAGTAGATTATTATCACTTTCAGAACCGAATTATTCTGTGCTTCGGGTTCTGATTTTTTTAATCATTCCGGTTTTCAACGAAAATCGTTGAAGATTTGGCCTTTTGTTTTCTATCAGAAAAAAAGAACATTTGGTATCATTCGATGACCACATCAATTTCAACTCTAGAGATACATTTGAAAAAATTAGGTGAACTAATTGAAGTTTGAGTGTGCTACATTTTTATTAGCTGTGAATTGAATAAAAATCAATATGACATTGTGAAAGTCATGATTTGAATGTAAAAAGTTAAGTTCAAGAAATTTCATGCTCTGCGATATTTTGCGGCGTAAATTCAATGTGAGAAAATACCTAATATATACGTAAGATATTCCGCTTTTGTTAAAATTATAAGGCAGAGTTACAGTAGGGACTTATAAAAAACAAACCTTTGTGGGAGAAGAATATTACCTGAAAAAGTTTATGAAACCCGGGCTAGGGATTCACCCCAACTCACCCCGAAATGACATGGACTATAGTCTTATGAGTGTTACACTCTTGATTATTGGATAAAAAATTTTATGATTTTACTTTTGCACCAAGACACTCCGGGGTTGAGGTTCTCAACGGTCAAATTTCCAAAAAGAATGTAAGATTTACAATGATTTCGATGAAAGAATGTCACCAAAACTACTATTCTTAAAAAAATTTAACGCCATATTCACCAAATAAACAAATTTTTGGTTGTGCTTTTCACATTCAAAACTGTTTTCATGTGTTTCTTGTTGCATAAAAGAGAAATTTGATCCGTGTGAATCAAATGAGTAAATCTTATGATTCGAAGTAGCACGTTTTTGTTCGACACTGTGGGTTGTATGGAGTGAATTGAATCGTTGCTTTCCCAAATTTTGATCTTTGGACATAACGGCACTACCCCAGTTGAGAGGTCGGATTTATGAAAAGACTTATAAAGTCGAAATGGGGGGTAGTTTCCCTACCTTAAATACACGGTCGACTCCCTTAGTAACGTCGATCTAAAGTCTTTTCATAAGTCGGCCAACGGTATTTTCATATCCAATATTGGTCGACTCTAGGGTCTTTTCATACCCGGATAACGGTAGATCCATAGTCTGTTCATAGATGATACCATCGACCTATAGTCTTTTCATAAGTCGACCAATGGTCTTTTCATATCCAGTACGGTCGACCTAAAGTCAACTTCATAGGTCTTTTTTTACCAAATATTTGGTGCATTTTTAGGGGTTCATGGGTTCTTTAAATCCCAGTGTTGAGCACTCCGTATGTACAAAGATAAAATCAAATGCACTAGAAACATCTCAATGAAGTAAAATACAAGGACAATATGTTGACTGGAACAAAGATTTTTTAAAAAAGAAATTTTGTCCTTGGCCAAAAGTTTTTGCCAACTAAAGGAAAACAATTAACACTTGCAACTAAATTATATGCAGAAACGCATCAGTTAAAACCCAAGGTCGACCAGTGCCATATCGGTCGACTTAAAGTAGTTCATGACCCTATCGATCGACCTAAAGTCGACCATGACCATATCGGTCGACCTAAAGCTGAGCATGACCATTAGGGTCAACCTAAAGCCGACCAAGACTATTAGGGTCGACCTAAAATCATTTCATACCCAACATTGGTCGACCACGGTCTTTTTATACCCGATATTGGTCGACCATGGTCTTTTCATAATTCGACATCTCAACTGGGGTATGATTCGATTTAACAGACTCATGATTTATTTAGTGCGACCAAAGTATGGTCTCGATCATGTAATTAACGTCTGAGAGGTTACCTCCAGACGTGAAATATCGGTTCACATTTAGACCACCCTACACCGGGAATGAAAAAAATTGCCGTTCACAATTCCATCGCAAATTCGGTCACGCAAAATTCTTAGCAAAAATTTAGACCAATAATTTAATAATTAAGCCGGAGTCATATTCAACTTTTGAAAATGAAATCAAAAACTATGGAAGTAGAATGTTGTGCTAAACACTGTCCACTTGAATACGGTTTGCGTTGCATTTGACTATCAAACGGAGTATGAGGCTATCATTTCAGTCAAATAGAGTTTTAAAAAATTATTAAGAAAAGTGTATCAGACTCTGTAAGACCACATCCAAACTCGCCGCACTGAAATGAATTTTTCTCAATTGTATAAAATCAGGTTGTCTCTGTCTACTCATTTTTTGTTGTTTCTTCAGATTTCTTAGCTAGGTGATGTATATACAAAAAATTGTGGTCAAGTTACTCAGTCATGAATTTCTCCTGGGGCTAATTTTGCTATAGACATTTCTCGTATAACATTAATTTACTTAAATATAGAGAGTTTAAAGAGTTTGGGAACAGTATTAAACCAAAATGCGATTCTTCGCATGAATAGTGACTTGAAAAGAGTAAAACTGTTTTGAAAAAGGTTCTCCATTTTAAAATCAATGATTCATTTCAATTAAGGAAAATTTTATTATTTGTTTCTGAATCGCATAACGTAAACGTTTAACGCTTCAGAGATAGAACATTGCCTTAGACAAATACGGAAATTTTTAAGGAACTGAAAAGTTAGGACCGCTTGTCTCATCCGGGTGCTTGATGAAGATAAAGCAAAAAAATTGATTGTAATATCATAAAATTTTGTGTAAATTCCAATAATCTTTCACGGTCTTCTGACAAATTTTTGGACTCAGGAAAAAATTTGGACTCAGGAGTACTGCGATTTTATTACACTTCTAAAAACAAAGATCTTAAACATAGCCAAAACTCGAAAAGTGCGCCTTTTTCATCAGAGCATGTAAACAAACAAGTGGGCTTTGGAGAAACAATTAAGCGTTCAAATTGGGTTCTGTATAATGTATTTTCCGAGTCAATGTGGTTTCTAACAAATCGTTGGACTCAGGAGAGACTCGAGACTTCAACGAGAAGGCTCGGTAATGTGCGTACGCACATAATGTTCCGACCCTGCTCATCCATATTCTTTACTTAATTGGCTACCAAATGATGTAGAGATAGAAAACTTTCAAAAACATAAACATCGTTGAATAAACAACCAATGAAATACGATAAGGCCACGCTAGAGGGCCGATGAAAGTTGTTGATGATAGGACTACTAATAAGGACAATGATAAAAATCAAACAACGAACATTATTTACGACCAAAACTCGATATCTATAATTAAAAAAATCATAACAAAATCAAACTCGCATCGGATGAAAACAAAAACAAAAAAAATTATCCTATACTTCATTAGAGAAAATATGAAACTTGTTCCCAATGCCACCGGTTAACAGGTCGGAAAAAACAAATAGGTGCGGAGTTGAAAAATACTTTTCCATTTTTGAAAACAATTAATTTAACAGTTATTAATGTCATTAGATGACAAATGAAATCGCTAGAATATTGATTTACACCAACATAGGAAGCAAGTGAGACATGTTATTAGCCAAAATTCCACTGCTCAAAATTTCAAAGCCAATGGGATCAACGATTTTTATTGTAATTTAAAAAGAAACCAAAAAACCAAAAATCTTTTGAAGTGTACAAATATAAAATCATTTCATGAATTCATTTTATGAAATCTCGTAGTAACAGTAGTAACAAAGCCGAGAAACTAATGTTTGAAGATAAAACCGTTATAAAGTTTGATGTATAGCTAACATGAAACGGGTTGTGACCTTTGTTTACAGAGACTGATCTATAAATCGATCGAAAAACTAATTAATCAAGAAGAAGCTCGAAAACTCACATATATTTTTGAAGACAAATTTTTTCAAAAGTCATAACAGACTTATGATTACAACAAGAAGCAAAGGATGGAGTTTCAACACCTCAGGGAAGCAATTGGGCCTCCTAATAATGAGACTCGATGATGAGTCACGAGCCGACTAAAAATTACATGAAGAAGCCAAAACTTCAAACAATTTGACGACATGACTCTATTCAAGGCACTATAATTATAAGATGTTACATGCAGGAACTGTAATTGATCATTTTGTCTTCATCTAAACATCAACGAGTCTTTCTTATGAGAGGACTAGTTAGACATCACAACAAAAAGAAACCCAAAAATTGATCAGTGTTACAAATCGCGAAAACTTCTTATGAAAGTAAATGGTCGGAGCCACAACGTATAGCAAAGCACCAAAAAAGTGTTTGAATCAACAAAAGTAATAGGACATTCTAATGAGCAAGATTGATTGACATGGAGACGAAAACAAAAGCAAAATGGACACAGATGAAAAATGTATATATTTTTTAAATTTGATTTGAAAGACATTAGAACGAACAGCTATATTTTGAAATCTTTAATTAGGTTAAGTTATACAACATGGGGAAGGAATTAAGATCTATCGTTGTCGAGTATAGCGCAAAAAAACGAAAAGAAAGAGAGACAAGCAAAAAAACCCACGAAGTTTCGCGAAATAACTGTGTCTCAGACCAAAAAGCTTAAACTATTCAACAAAAACAATTAGCATATCCTGATAAGCCTTTTTCCAACGTTGTGCATTTTCCTGCAATGCCTTTTTAATTGCACTTTTCAATAGTTTGATAAATCGACAAGGAAGCAAAATGAACTCACAAATGTGCAGTTATGATCAAAAATAAAAGGAAAACAGAAAACGGGTAGTACCAAAATAAAGAAACCATAGGTCGAATATAAAACCGTTACCGACATTAATTAATAACTTACAGGAATTCGATTTCCGCCTGTTTTTACTGAGATTACGCCCGAAGTTGAGAGAAATAAGATAAAATAGTGGAAAATTTGAAAAATACATCATTATTTTCGCAAAACAATTATATTCAAAATCATAACAGACACTAGCTAACAACTGAGAAAAATCTATAGGTTCTTTTATACCTTCTAGCTGCTAACTGGATCTTTGAATGAGGACACTAAGTCCTTAGGCTACGAAAAGTAAAGGAAATGAAAGCAAAACGCAAGAAGTTCATAAAGTTTTTACGAATATAATTGGTCGGAGCCATAAAAACCATGAGCTTAACTCTAAAACCATAATATAGTCTCGTTGCGTATCGTTTATTGTAAATAGTGTTCGTCATTAATTGAGCCCTGAGTTGATAGTTTTGTCCTTAATCTACAAAAAAAAACATTTACCTAGCGGAAAAATTTTGAAAAAAACGTAGCGCCCCATTAAAATCTAAATTTTTATATGATAAGGATCCATAGTGAGATCAAGATCAGCCCAGATGTTGATGCGCGTCTAGAAAAACACTCAATTGTTGAAGTGGTTGCGAAATAGATCAATTTAATATAAATTCTTCTATTTGTCAAAAATAAATAATGCATTTTGTATATTCATCGAGTAAGAATTCGAAAAAAATTGGCAAAATTATAATTCCAGAAGACCCCTAAAGCCAGCGGGAGTACAACTAGTCATTTTATCAGCTTAAATAGGATCTGGTCGGAGTTTTAAGGTGTCTTTTTCCAGCAAATTTAAAGCAAATGGGCTAAAAAAAACAAACTTGGTCCCATTTTGACGAAAAAAAAAACTGGTAACTGGAATCAAACTGGAATCGAACAATTCAACAACCCTCTCCTATCCTTAGGGATAAAATCTATAACACTACAGTTAATAATTTTAACATATTTTTAGCAAAATTGGCAAAAATTTGGTCAAATTGTGAATAAAACAGCTGAAATACGTCTAATATTCACAAAACTTTAAACCTCGATAACTCCCTATAGAAAGCGAAAATTGAAAAAATCTTATTAATTCCATATTCTTCGCTGGACGGGCTTTCTAATGATACCACTCACAACTCTCTACGATGATTATATCGATCGGCCAAAATTGACTGAAGCAAAAAAAACTATTTTAGTATATAGTTCCTCCCCCCCCTCAAGAGGGGTCGGAACAACAAGCAAAATTGATGTTTGTATTTGTTGTAATTACAAATACTGTTTGTGCAGATACACAGTACTCAATAACGCAATTATTCCATTCCGCATAATAAGAGTATCAAAAACCGAAATAAATTTTCTTTCGGCAAAAACTTACCAACATTTCTTTTATTAGAAGAAGCTTTTAATTTTTCTCGTAGCAAGCGTTTATATTTATTTTACTTTTGTTGTTGTTTAATGTTGCCTGTCCCCCAATCCCGTTAAAGCAGAATAAAAATCAACGAAAATTGCTAATATCCCTAAAGATTGTAAACTAAGTTCAAACAAGGCCTATAAAAAAAGTACAAGCACTCGCTTAATTCGGAGAATTCGATATATTGATTAGAGCTGGAAAAAAAAGTACATTAGCAACATTGATGATAGCACCATTAACTTAATCCTTTATAAATGTTCATAGAGTGTATTGAGAGACGTTTCACATTTAGAAAGTTAAGGGACCGCGACATTTATTTAAAAACTAAAAATCACTGCTGACAAGAGAAACAGCAGCCAAAAAAGTTAACATAAGAGTAAAACTTAGTAAAAATTAACTAAGAGTAAAACTTAGTTGCAATAGTAAAAATTTACTTCACAGAAATAAAATTATGATGTGAAAGTATACTGAAAAATTAATAATAGAGCACAACAAAATGCTCAGGTAGGAAAAGTTGCTGTACAGGAAGACTTATGTATTTTACCACTTAGTAAATTGCGCATTTTATGTATGAATTAAACGCAAGTGAGCCCCTTGAGGCAGACAACAAATAATTGCTATTTACGTTTTGGAGTTCTGTCATGCAAAACTTGAAAAAAAACGTTACTTACGATTGAATTCAATGAAAAAACATTACTTTCAATAGCTAGCATTGTTTTCTTCATACCGTACAAGACCACAACATTATTTTCATCTTTGTTGAGTACGACACGTAGTGTGAGAAAATTCACAGAAAATTTGACTAAACAAAAATGATTTATATGCAATATATAAGCATTTATTTCATTAATCAGAGTACTGCGATTTTGTTATACTTCTAAAAACCAAGATTTTAAACATGGACAAAATTTGAAAAGCACATTTTTCATCAGAGCATGTAAACAAATAAGTGGGTTTTGGAGAAACAATTAAGCGTTCAAATTGGGTCTGTATAATGTGTTTTCTGATGTTCTGTTTTGAGTCAATGTATTTGAGAAAAATGATTCTCAGTTGGTCTTACCAGTTCATGAAATAAGCAAAAGACAAATTGTAACACTACGAAAAAGTTGTCGAAAGCACAATTATTAACAAATTAATCGTAAGTGGTTTTTCTATTTTGCTTTAAAAATATTGTAATTGAATTCATGCTCTAAAAGATCTCGATTTTTGGGTTTCCTGAGTTTGGTTTTTCAATAGCGCGCTTGAAGTGGCCTCTGGACCAATTTCTAAAAAGACTGGCTCTAATCATCAGAGCACCAAATAATTGCATTGTATCATATAGAACCATTTGTCCTCTTTGAACTAATGACTTTTGTGTTACTTCTCTAAGCCAGAATTTCGATAACTGAATTTTCAAAATTGAAGTATAAAATTGATTGTTTTTGCAGGGTAAAATCAGAGTTACGGTAATCAATGAAGCTAAAAATGTAGATCTTTACCTGTTTCAGAGCACCTTTCCCATCAACAATTTTCATTAACTTCTTAGGAGAGCAGTTGAACAAAACAGCTCCCCACAATGAATTTTTTTCAAACTGAGAATTTCTACAGAGGTCAACATTAATGGAAAATAACTCCACATATTTAGCTTTAAAGAGATGAAGAGTTTGGAAACACAGTCCACAAGGTAGAACAAAAGAGCCCAAGCCTTTCTATAGAACGTTGAAGTCAATATTGTTGAGTTGTAACCCAAAACCACTGTAACACTTACAAATTTTTGATGTCTTTCAGGACAGCGAAGTCATTACAGTACCGTCAGAAATATATGCTGCTTTATTACAGCACACGGGTTGAGGTTTTTGGACAAATTTTTGTAAGAAATGCGGCGAATGCGGTGAATTCTTGTAAGAGATGTGGTGATTGCGATGAATGCTGTGAAAATAAAAATTTCACCGCATTTCACCACATTTCTTTCAAAAATTCACCGCATTTCTTACAAAAATTCACTGCATCGACTTTTGTGGCAAATTAATGTAATAAATGCGGTGAAAACGGTGAATGCGGTGAAAAAAATAATTCACCACATTTCATCGCATTTGTTACAAAAATTCAACGCATTTGCTTTCCAACGTTTACTCAATCTGATTTAAATTCACAAGAAATAACAAAGAATTAAGTGATAATAACGCAGGAGGGCAGAGGTTCAAACCAGTTTGGGGACGAATCGTTTTTTTTGTAAGCATATTGAGAACGCGGTGAAACTAAATAATTCAACACGATTCACCGCATTCACCGCAAAAAGATGTAAGAAATACGCGGTGAAAATTATTTTTTTTTCACCGCATTTCACCGCATTTCTTACAAAAATTCACCGCCAAACCTTGACCCGGGTACAGATTAAGATTCTGTCTATATGCATATAGAAGCTTTATCAGTACTTTAATAAAGCAGTTTATAGTTCTGACTGTACTGTTATGACTTTGCTATCCTGGAAAACATGGTCTAATTTGTAGTTATGTAGTTGCAAATATCAAATAAGATTTTAAATCATTAGAAATTAGATTTATTGTACCCTAGTTTACGCCATACATAATAGTGAAGTAGTTAATCATAACCTTTCCATTCTGTTCTCAACGATGGCCAGAATTCTAATCAGGCCATGTGAAGGAAATTTTACGCTAAATTTCAGTGATCTTCAACTGAATATTATGATTTAAGTTTGCTAGTTCTGTTAACATCATGATCAGGCTTCGATCACTCATTCTAGATTCGAATGTACGAGTTATTTGCAAACAACGTTGATATCAAATGTCGCTTTCTTTGATGAAGATCGATCTTGGCTGATCTGCTGGTTCCTACAATTTCCATTTCCATGTCTGGACACAAATCAGGTTTACTCTTGCACAATACGTGATACATAAACCACGCAAAATTCAAGTCTTTTCCCACCTTCGACCCTCCAAATACGTGTACCATTGTTCTGTTCGTTCCCAGAGGGGGAACTACGAAAGGTTTTGACATTCGCTTGCTTCCGACGATTTTAAGACTTCCGCGGCCAAATCCAAGTTGGGAGATTACGTTCATGCACAGTATGGTGCTCCAGGTTGTCTGAAATAACAAAGAACGGATCTGTCTCGTCCTTGAAACGTACCGGAAATCCACTGATATAGGACAGCAAAAAAATGTAGGTTAGAAAAAAGCGCAAAAAAAACATTTCATATACGGTTTTGTGCGGGGTTTATATGTGAGTTTGCGCTCTTCAGCAAAAATTTTAAATTTTAATTTGTCTAAATGGAAACATCTGACCTATCTGAAAAAAATAAAAAATGTTAAGCTTGGGAAGGCGCTAGAGGGTTCGTTGGAGAAAAATAAAATCTGAATTAAATATTTTAAAAATGGGAAAACTTTTGGTCTGGAAGACTTTCCAAAAATAACCCCTAATCAGACTTTACGGACTGATTGGGTCCCTGATCAAACTTTCCAGACCGAAGGCGTTCTGATCAGACCATCTCCAGACCATGGTTCAGACTCTATTGCGCTCGAATTTCCGTCCAGACCCTGTAATTTTGGCCTGGGAACACACGGGTGTGCGCTCGATTGGTTCTGATCATAAAAAAATAGGTGTCTGGACCTCAACCTGGGTGTTGCGGTATTTTCCAACGCAGGTTCAGGTCCAGATTGAGCTATGATCAGATGCAATCGAACGCAGACCCGTGGTTCCCAGACCAAAATTACAGGTTCTGGAAAGCAGTTCGAGGGCAAAATAGTCTGGGCCATGGTCTGATTTAGGTCTGATCAGAGGTCAATTCGGCCTGGAATGTCTGATCAGAGGCGGATTTGAGCGCACTTAAGTCTGATCAGAGGCCGTATCGATTGCACTTGAGTCTGCTCAGAGGCCGTATCGATTGCACTTGAGTCTGTTAAGAGGCCGTATCGAGTGCATTTGAGTCTTAATTTTTTTTAATGTTTTTCTAATGAGTAGGTGGTTGTGGCTCTGCCACGAGCCAAAACAAAAGATATTTGTTCTGACCAGAGACTTACTTGCAGTCTATTGCCGCTGATCAGAACGATCAGGACAAAAGAGTCGAACCACTAACCAAATAGTCGGGCCCTTTATAAAAAAGAATATCAACAGTTGATTCAGACGTTTCTTTACTAAATAAATGTCAAGTTTCATCTATAGCGCCGGCGAAATTTAGCAATGCCGTGCAAACTTTTCAATTTAGAATTTTCTGTAAACCTTATATTTTACAAAAACTGTTTGCATTTTGAATTGACTTCATTGAATTTTCTTCTGGAGACATCGATTTTTATGAAAGGCATAAATTATAACGATACTTAAAGTCTCGTGCGTGTTTATGTATAGTCTCTGACCAGACTCACTTTGGCATGGAAGGTCTGATCATAGTCTGCTTATAGCCTGGACAATGATCTGAATTTGAGTCTGATCATAAACCCACTATAGTCTGGACATAGTCTTGGTTCCGTCTAATCAGAATTTATCTTGGTCTGAAAAGTCTGATCAGAAGTTATTTTGTCTGGAAAGTCTGATCAAAGGTCATTTCAGTCTGGTTAGTCTGATCAAAGCTCAATTTGGGTCTGGACCTCAAACTGGGAATTCAATTTTTGATGAACTTTTTTTCTTTCAAATGCAATCTCAAGCGATCATATAGCATAACCTATTCCCACAATTCGTTATTACTATGAACAAGCGGGGCGCAAATGAAATTGAAACAGATCACTAATTAAATTATGGGTCAGTTACTCTTTTTATAATTATTTTAGCCGTAATTTTGCACCCCGGACCCTAGTCCCATAGCGAATCAGAACTGAAACATTGCATTTCAATTGCATAGCGTCGACCTAGTACAGTATCAGCGTGTCCTAAGTGTATTTTGCTACCTCTTTATGGGCAGCCTATTGGCAGAGACAATTGTTTTCTGAAAATAGACTGAGCATCTTTGCGTTTGATTCAGAAATTTTTAATAGGATTTTCAAGAAAAAATTTGAAAATTTTGCAGAAAAAGTCTTTTTGAGCATGACGATAACTAAATGTTTCAAAACGTAATAATATTAGAAAAAACACGCCAGAAACCAGTAAATAGACGCCGAGTGCCTGGAAAATGCTAACTTGTCAAGAAGTTTTGGACATAATTTGCAGATTTTTTAAATTATTTTTTAAATTATTTTTTAAATTTCAGATTGTAATGGAACATTTTGTGAGAATGGACCCACGATAAAGAACTGGAATACAATGTTTCAAAACCGATATGCTCTTTCTCTCGGTATCTCTCGATATTTGACAAATTATAGTAACAAGGAGGCTCGGTAATGTTCGATCGCACATACGGTTCTGACCCCACTCGTCCACAATTTTGGCATAATTGTCTACCAAATCAGGAACAGATAGAAAATCCCAAAAATTATTTTTGAGAATCCCAAAAAAACCCAAGTTTTTTCCAAAAAAATATTGTATGAACGAAAAGATAGCTTCCGAAGCAAACAACTCAATGGAGTGAAAAACGATGCACTAGATTGATGAGATATGACAATATTAAGAAAGCAAGTCAAGACGAACAGCAAAATCAGTCAACAACAACAAACAATAATTACATCAAAAACTTTATGTCAGTTTTGAAAAAAAAAAATTTAAAAACAAAGTCAAAATACCGTCAGATAAAACTGAAACCAAACAAAACAACCTATAAATCACCAGAAAAGATATGGGACCAGTCCATAAAAAGCTTTGGTAACAATAAGACAAAAAGAACAAAAACAGTAATGTTAAAAAATTCGCTTATTTTTTTTATAACAATTAACTTCAAAGTAATGAAAACCATTAGAAATCAAGTAATATATCCAAACTGTTTACGAGTACCAATGCTTCTATGGAAGGGCATTAAGACCTGTCCTTATTCAATTTTTTATGCGGCTAAAGAGAACAACAAAAAGAACAAATAAAAATTCAATTAAAACTTGCCAGAAAACGCTGTCGAAGCTGTAATGCCATATTCTGGCTCTCAAAATATGTTCGATTGAGCTTTTCTCAAACAACGATAATATAGTATGTGGCCTTTTGTTAATGAGATTAGGTAAAAAGTAGACAAAGAAGAAAAAAGTGCAAAAGTAATTAATACTTTTGAATTTTTTTCGAAATAAAATTACTTCCAAAGTCATGAAAGCAATCAATAAGAAAATGAAATATTTAAATAGGTTCGTTTATTCGTCCAAAAGAAGCCCATGAGACTTGCAATTATCCAGAATCTGTCTTGCGTCCACAAAAATATCGTCAAATATGACAAGAATCAAATTATTTTACTTTTTTTTTGCGAAAAACGTGTCGATGCCAGTAAGGTCATAACGAATTCCTTAAAAAATATTAGTTTTTGGTGACACCAATACACTTTGACATCTTCCCTTGACATCCAATAATGTTATATTTGACCTGTAATTAGCGAGACTAGGTAACAAAAAGGCAATAAAAAGAACAATATTGCGAAATTAAAGTTTTATTAAAGTCTTGAAAGCCATCAGCTATCTACTAATATCAGAATATAGGCTCATCTATTCTTCTTGTAAAAGCCAACAACACTTGTCAATGTACAGGAACTTTTATAGGACCAAAACGACAAAGTAAAAAACGGCCGTTAAGAACAAAATTAAAATTTCAATTAAATTCTTCAAGAAAGAAGTGTAGAAGCCGTTAAAACGATAATCTATATCTTCCAGGAACGCCAATTTTGCTAATATCTTCCATTTTGAACGCCAATAATGTGATTTGAGAACTGTAGTTAATGTGCTAATGCGACAAAACTAGAAACGGTGAAAAACTGGCAAATATCTAAAAAAATAAAAAAAATAGATCTGAAATTTAATAGTATCAAGGCCAGCAAACAAAAACTTAAGGCTCAAAACCGCAGTAGGGATTAAATTTTAAATCAGCAAAAAGAAAAAGCATTCTCTCTTTACTGACACTAAGCTGCAAGTTGACCAAAAATTGAAAAAAAGAGAAAAAGTTCATTAAGCCAATACAATATTTATATAAAAATCAATTATTTTAAAAGTCAAAACGACCATAAGCTTTTAAGTAAAAAGTTAAATGCATTAATTTGGAGATGCTTAGAAAGCCAATTGGACCAATCATTCGTGAGCTTTGATTTGATATGTTCTGTTCCTTAATTAATGTAAAAGATCAATTTTTTTTAAAAAGACCGACTGATTAAAATCCGAATTCTTTTTGGATTGGCCCAAAACTAGCCCTGCTAATGCTTGTCGTTATTAGAAACACTTGTTCTTTCGAATGTTATAGATATAGATAATTTGTAAGTTAAAAACTCAAAAATATATTTTGCGTTATTGATAATCAACGAGTAAAGTTAGCAAAAAACGGCAAAGTTTTAATTACAGAGCACTCTCAACAGAAGTTGAAGTAGGAATAGCCTCCTTTTGAACCTACAAAAATTTTATTAGTGTTTTTTGGGGTGTACTTCCGGCAACTTTTATAAAAGTGGACTACTTTTTTGTCTTAAAAAACAAAATCAGCAACACTATTTTTAAAAATTTTAACAAATTTTAGCAAAATTGACGAAAATTTAGGCAAAAATTCCGGAAAATGTGAATAAAAACAACGGAGTTCACTCTACTTTTCTCAGAAGTTTAAACCTCGATAACTCCCTGTAAAAAACGAAAATTAAAAAATCTTTTTAATTCCATATTCTACGCTGGACGAGCTTTCTAATGATAGCTGTCTCAACTCTCTACGTTGAATATATCGATCGGCGAAATTTGACTGAACAAAAAAACCATTTGAGTATATAGTTCCTCCCCCCTCAAGAGGGTCGGAACAATTAATTCCACAAGTCCATCTTTACTTGTTAGTGAACAAAATGAATGTAAAAGTAATACAAAGCATCAAATCTGATAGTTAGCTAATGGAGCTATTTTTCGTTTTAAGGTTTTTCATTTTTTTTTAAATCTTTAAATCTTAAGTACTGTTTTTTCCGGTTGAATGTGTTTCTCAATTCTCAGTTTTCGCATGAGCAAATTTCTATTGATTTTGAAAATAAGAGTATTTCTTAATGGCTGATAGATGATAGAGCGGGCGTATAAGAAAAAATGTAAGCATTAACATGGCATTAAAAGAGTTAACAGCTCAAAGACTTCTCAGTTGACAGAAAACCCAAAAAGTTAATACATCATTTTAAATTAAGCTTAATAACCATCTAATTTTTGCTGGGATTAACTAAATAAAAAGGCGTTGGAGCTTTGGTATGGCACTTTGATCCAATTATAATTAAGCAGAATTAAGTGATGATTAGCGTGTTTACATAGAATTTGCTAAATTTTTTTGAAAAATTTGTGACAAGTTCAAATTCTTGAATGTAACTCATTTCAGCACAATTGTAAAAAAAAAACTTTTTTCGCAAGATAGACTACAAAAGATATATCCTACTTTCAAAAGCCTAATTTAATTGAAATTCACTAATTTCAATTAAAGTATACCTATGAGGTGTTATGAATTGACGCCGACAAAGAGTAATTTGGAAATAATTTTTCCTCGGGAACACGATTGACCCGTAGAAGTTAATAGCATGTTATTGAACCTAATTCAATCAAACAAAAGCGCCCACAGAAGCACAAAAAAATTGAACTATTATAACAAATATAACTAATATAACTAACATAAAAAATGTGGTTCAAATAATAGGTACCAAAGATTGATATTTTTTCATTTGCAGAAGTTTTAAGCACATTTAACGATGAATGATAAATCAGGTTTAAAATGATGAAACTCACCTTTAGAAATACAAGAGATGTTTCTTCATATCCAGTCTGAGCAAAATAGAAAATCTTCTTGTGGTACTCCACAGGTGATAAGCCATACTTCTGTCCGTACTCAACGTATAAATTCACTTGATAAGAACAGCAGCCTCCTGGAGAAAAATAGTAAAATATTTCAAAGTTTCAAATTGAGGGTTTATTAAATACCACGATATAGAGAATCTCTCTATATATAGAAAATTAATTTACCACGATAAATAAATACCACGATATATAGAAAATGAATTTTGCTGAGGTTTGTGGTACCATTTAAATAATGATTGAAAATTTCTGAAATGATCATTTGAAATATGTGATATTTAGGACAGTTTTCGAAAGACGGAGCATTTCTTGTCAGATCTTAAAAGATACTGTTGAACGATGCCCTTTAATTAAAGCTCTGTTTTACAGAATGATCTCAAACAGGTTCCTTTAAAATATGTGAAATAGAAGACCATAATAAATTTGATCTGCTCGCGAAATTTATAATGTTATTGAAAATACATAAAGTTGCTATCTACGCATTTTGTTTTGGGAACTTCATATTCTTGATAATATCTTCGTATATTATATGTGTCAAAATATTTGATAAAATATGATAATAATAATAATATATTACGATAAATCATTTGAAACAAATACAGTTTCCTCATTCTTATTTTGCTCCTATTTGAATTGATTAACTGAACTTTTTAAGGGGTCTCAAAAGGAAAGATAGTTGAAGAATCTGATTTTGTTTTTGATCAGAACCGAATAACAAGAAAAATTAGGTCCTAAGAAGAGTAAAATGCATTAGTAAATCAAAACCTTTATCTTGCTATAAGATTTTTTTTAATTCTGATTAGGAACCTGATTCAGACTTTGAATCAAACTCTGAATCAGACTCCGAATCAGAATCTGATTTTTGTTTGAATTAGGTTAAATTCATAACTATGTTCGTGAGCTAAGCTAGGTGTTACCATTGTTTTCGCTCTCAGGTCCTTAAAAATATGAACTGAAGGTGAAAATGTGTGTCTGTAGTGTTGAGAACAATTTCTGATTTTCATTCTGATTTAAAGCTAATTGAGAAATGCTTTCTGAATTTTCCGCTGATTCAGAGGTTTCAGAATCAGTACAGAAACAATTCTGAAAACTTTGTGAAAGGTAACAGAATGTACTGAGAGGTAATATAATTCTAAAAATGCTCTGATTCAGTTCTGATGCTGACTGAATGTAAGGTAGGGGATTTCTCATAGATTCTATCGTCTTTGAACTTTTTTTGGGCAGTTAGATGAAATTGAATGGACACAAGATGCTCAATAGATTGTCAGTCGTTGCAATTTTTAACGGAAAGCATTTTTTAATCCACCACAATTTGTTTTTTGTTCTAATAAACGAAAGCCGTCATAGGGACTGTTTAATAACAATATTTTAAAAAATATTAGATTAATCTGATCACTCCCTGGGAGGTGCGGAAAAACTGCATCGTTTTTTTGACCATATGTATTTGATCTTCCAATGCTCGAAAAATCTTGACCAATCATATTGATTTTAATGGAAAAAATTTTGTGGGCCTGATGTCTTCGGAATCTTCTCTACAATTCTTGGCGATATAAAATCCATTGCTGTATTCATATACAGTTATTCTATTCTTCAAATGAAATAAATTTTTAAATAATTTAATATAAATACATATTCTTATATATCGTTATTCTGCATATAAAATACATTACTGTTTTTTGTTTGCTCTTCGTACGGTTGACAAATAAGAAATAATTACCAACGAAGACTATTTTGTCAATTGCATAAATTAAACTGTAATTGGCATAATTGAGTTTTATCGTTAACTTTAATAGACACTTTTCGACATTATAATTGAAAAAAAAATACTCTTTGTAATTTTAATATAAGATGCGACAGAGAAAAAAGATGAAAAAAGAATTTCAACAAAGCTGTATCGAAAGATCTTATGAATGAGGATGCTGAAACTGGTGGCATTAATTTTTTCGCTTTGGTCGAGAAAACGTCTCTTTGGTTGTCTTCTTTATTGCATATTGTTTGAAATAATATAGATTGAACCGTTCAAAAACGGTTTTGTTCTTTACATAAAAAACGTCCCAGTGTATAGTTTGGTTTGTAATGCAGCATACCAAATTAATACCTTGTTTCATGAAAAAGTTTCCAAGAAAACGTTGGATGTGCTTTGACGATTGATATTTTGTCAAACGCGTATTGCGGAACTTACGAAATCGTATTAGGCTTGAACTGTATTGTCATATCTTGCAAGATTTCAACGTCTGTAGAGTCTATAACTTTTACCTGCTTTTTAATTTCGTTCGATTGACAAAATATCCTTGCAACCAAAGTCACTCCTGGATTTGACTATTGAAAATTGATTTTCAGTTACTCGAAAAATTTCCTGCGAATCAAATACCTATCTGTAGACAAGTCATTAGAGATCGATGAATTTAATTATGTTTGATTTTTTCAATACAAATGATGGCATTGCTATTTTTTGCTCCAGTATCAACGAGTTTTTTGTCGTCAACAAAAAAAACTTTCACTTTCTGCAATTATTTATGATGAAACTGGAACAGGAAAACAACGTAAACTTATAATGGTGTTCCGCTAGATCTTAAGATTAAATAATTTGAAAACTAATTAACTGAGCCACCCTCAAAACCATTGTTTACAAATATCTCATAAGGCATCACAAAATCAAGTAAGATCGCAAAATATTAACATAAATTTCAGAAGTTTTTATAAAAATTGAACTTTGCAAAAATTCTATGACCAGTTATAATTCCGACCAACCGTTTTGGGCATCTTGTGGTTTGAAAGAGTACCAATTGATTTGAGTAAAGAATGGTTTTGCAAGTTGTTCAAACATCTCTTTGTCATCCTCTTGTGGCTCTCTGTCACTCTGCTTGTGGTTGATCCAATATCCCATCAGACAAAAATACAGACTAAAAAAATGATTCGATATGAATTTTCGGATCTATTCTGCCCCCCCCCCCCAGTGTTTTTTATGACCCCCAGTTAAAATTTATATGTTGTTATACAGCACATTACTATGTAAAAAATAGCACGTGCGCCTGGGGGTCATATAAGATTTATGCTCACTAAGCTGGGGGGGGGGGCGAAACAGAATGGATCAGAATTTTCATTGACATGTAAAACAACTTTGGCGGTCGGGTTTTTAGTAATAACCTACCCATTGAAACAACAATTGAAATGTATTGATACTTTTTTGCAAGCAAACATTATGAATTGTACAAACAAGCATTTTTGCGTCTGCTGCAAGAAAATATACATTTGACTTAAGTTTTCTTCCATTAATGCCCATCATGTTATGCACCTTTCCGTAATGAAACACGTGTAACTACGTAGTAAATCTTTATGTGAAAATATAGCACGTGTTTTCAAGGGTCATATCGACGGGCACAAACGGAAAAGATCCGAAACGTCATACTGACTCGAATTGCTGACATTTTTGACCAACTGGATCGAGGGGATCTGCTAGAACGAAGTCCAGTGATTGCCGGTTTTCTCGATTGGACCTGCCACCCTTGCACGCCACAGGGATCCCTTTAAAAAATGTGAATTCATCTCACTGGAAAATTTATCAAATTTATGTTGCCGGATTCATGAGAATGTATAATAATATCTATCCACCAGGTACTCTTTCGGAACGTAAAACTCAATTTTATTATTAGAAGTTTATTATAGTTATACTTATGATTATGTTTCTTAGCAATTAATAAAAAACGAATTTGCAGTCCGTTTGCAATTGTGACTGTCCTTTCACTAGTTTCGCTAACATTATGGAGAGACTATAGCAAATCATTTCCCTGCGGAAAACTCAACAGATGAAAAACTGCGGTTAATTACAGAACTAAAATTTCTCATTTCAGAAAAAGTTTCCAAGTTTCCGAGTTTCCAATTACTGCAAGAAAATCAATCAGAGCAAACCTACAAACTAATAAATTGTTTTCGCTGGAGAACAATTAGGTAATAGTTACAGTGAGTTCTGCGAGAAGTTGAACGTCAACCAATGTGTAAAGAACGTTGTCGTTTTCCAAAAAGTGGACGAGAAAAATGTGATGTTTCAAAAAATATTGAGGATTGCAAAATTTTTTCACAAAAGAAAAAGATTTTGCAAATTGCTTTTCTAAACTTTTAAAAAGTTGGATGTAAAATTGAGAAGAAATGAGAGGTCAAGTTTATCCAACAAGTGATTGTAGGGTTAAATTAAGAATCCGAGAAAATACTTTAAGTCAGTTGTCCGAGGCTTTTGATTCATTCGACATCGTTTTCAATGCTTGAGCTCATAAAGCTATTAGAGCTATTAGGTTAATAGGCCAATCTCAGGAACTCTAACGATTGCAAAATTCCTTGAGAGCCTTCTGCTTAATCAAGTGAATGAATGCACACAAAGGGAAAAATGAATGGCGATACTCAGTTTGATTTACCAAGAAACTATATTGTTCAAAAAAGCTGTTTCACATTTACTTGAAGTGATACACTATAATTCTGATAAATTGAGGATAATGTTGCTATTTTTTTTCTTTGAAAAACTTTAAACTCGCAATCACGGCAAATATTTTTTTCCAAGGAATCATAAAAATCATGGTTTTGCCTATGACGCTACAAAGACTTCGATTGTTCTTGCAGATAGAAAAAAAATGAGTCAGGCTAGTGGACATTTTTTTATCAGAAACGACAATGATCAACCATGATTTTCCTCAAAAAACAGTCGAAGTGCCTCTCAATTTGCTTGGTCATATCAATCAGTGATCAGATCAATATATCTTCTGCAATGATTACCTCTTGAACAGAGGTTGATGTTATTTACATCTCTGATACCATAGCGGTGGTACCAAGACAGGAACAATTCAGAATTATAACGTATAAATCGACGGATAAAATGGGGAATAAAAGTCTGCTGCAAGCAAAAACAAATTGAGAGGTCAAGAGTTCTTGTAATGAAATCTGAAATCTTAGAGGCAGAGAAGCTACTCACTCAAAAAAATTTTAAGTGTTTGCTATTAACGGCAATTAACTACTGGCAATTTCTGCAAGAGTGAACTTCTTTATGCAAAAAAAATGCAAGTCAAATCAATTGACTATTTAAAACCTAAGAAATTGTATCCCGCACAATAAAAATTTTACGAAAAGCAATACAATTCATAGGGATAGACAAAAAATAGCAATGCAAACAGGATTGCAAAGACCATTAGAACAGTTTCTGTTTCAGCAAATTTTTTGGTCTCTTTGATGGAAACAACAAATTTTTGAGGACGTTTTTATTATGTTTAGCTGAAAATGGGACCTCTGATCTTAATTTGATTTTTATTTTCGACTGGATATAAATGTAATCTCTTTGTTTAATGCGGACTTTGTTAAAAACGTTTTGCTTGTAAAAACAAAGAAAAAAAATTATGTATCCCATTTGGCATTGTTTGTAATTTTTATCGCCGTCTTACTTTACCTTTTCTTTGAGATTGTGTGTAATTAGCACTCCTTTGTAATTAGCTATGTATGGTCAGTAGCATCCTTTCATAAAAATGATAGCTTAGAATAAAAGTTTTCACCAGCAAAACTGCTTTGGGGACAAGAGCGTTTAACTTCACTCGGTATGAAAACTTATTATATAGAAAGCAAAACTTTTAAACTCAAATGGAGTGTGGAAATTAGACGAACGGATTTTAAACGGTTTATAGTTAAAAATGAATGTGTGGTGTTGGTGGTGCTGCGGCTGGACTTCAGAGAAACAAGCTAATCATTTTGCTTCACTGACGCCAGTGTTGGTGCTGTTTCAAATAAGACCCTTGAGTTATATTTCTTTGGCACGATTTGCCTGCGCTATTCTTTGCCCACTGTTACTTCTTGGCATCAGTTGAAACTTTCGTGAGATTTGCTTCACAAATCTTCTTTTGCCACCGTAAAAAAAACATCGATTTCCCAACTATTGAATTAAATCTCGGATCTTTTCTGTTTCTGCCGCCACAGTACGTTATGCACCTCCATTTACAGAACACATGTCATTATACAGTAAATCATTATGTTAAAATATGGCACGTGCGCCTGAGGTGTGCAAATAATATGCACCCACTAAGCTGGGGTGGGGGGGGGGCACAAACGGAAAAGATCTTGCAATTCTGTAATCAACATTATGACTTGGTGTATCAAAGTTACAGTTTTTAGCACGTGCCTCCTGGCACACGGTTAAAGCAACACAATTTAAAGAATGACTGTCCACATAAATTGCAGTCGAGTGATTCTATGATCTGTTTTAAATGTACTTTATGTAATTAAATGTAATTCTGCTAACTAACGTACCTTTAAAGTAAACTGTTTTTCATTCGATTTCTGATCCAATTTCAACTCCTTTCAGTTGGTGCCTTTTAGCTCGAAATTATAGCAATATTATCAGGTAACAGATGAGAAATTATAGAACTAAAATAACGCAATCATACCTTGGGCAATCATACCTTGGGCAAACGAACTACTGGGCAGTAATGATAGATGAGGTCGAACTGAGTTGATAAAATGCTTCAGATTTGGAAAAATAATAGTTCGATTGCTCTCTTTTCTTTTGTGATTTTAAATAACTTTTTCTTTGATCTGCACACTTTTGTCGATATAATTTTGAAAAATTTATAAGGACGCATAAAAACATTAAATAGTGAAATAGCTTTCAAAGTTCCGCTTTGAATTTATTTGACTGTTGTTTGCCCAATTTGCTCAAATGTAAATTGAAAACGTTTGCTCTTAATCTACAAAAAATTCTTTCGGCTACCGGAGCTTTTCCCCAATACTCTGCGCCCCCGCAAACTTACCTGTTAAAAGTGTGAACACAATTGAGGTCCTGACATACTCATGAAAACTAACCCATGAACTCATTTTGCATTAACGATGAACTATCTGACCAAAGTCACATTGATGGTTTATAAAATAAATCCAATATTTGAAGACACAACAAATCAAATATGAATTACATAATGGTTTAATTGGCCATGAACCTGCGAAATTACAAACTTCGTGCTGTAGGCCTCATTTAATAGTCTGATTTTAAACAATGAGGCTCGGTAATGTGCGTTCGCACATAATGTTCCTACCCGAGCTCATCTACAAAGAGTTGTCAACCAAATAAAGAGATGTTCAAAAATAAATGCTAGAGATTAAAAACATCGTTACCTACGCAATATACTAAATGAATTATATGATGCCATGCCGCATTAAAGCACTCACGAGATCTGCCAGAGAACGAGAAAAAAAAACAAACAGCACACTAGGCAAAAACAAAAAAGAAACATTTTATACGGCAAAAACTCAAAATCCAAATTTAAAAGCACTTAGTAATAAAGTCAGAAAACAATAAGATAAAACCTTAACTACACAAATTTATTTTTTCTTAACTAGAAATCATATGGGACTTGTCCTTGTTGAGACTAGGTAACAAACACGTCTACAAAAAGAAGAAATAATGAGGCAAGTTCATGAATCCATCAAAATTTTTTTAACCAAACAATTTCAAAAGTCCTAAAAACCATTAGCTTTCAATTTTCCTGATAAATTCACTAAATTGTGCTTAATAAACCAATA
>NW_027452440.1:0-76184 GCF_964194025.1 Convolutriloba macropyga | reverse complement strand
AGAAGAAAGAGGGCAAGAAATGAAGAAAAAGAAAGAAATAAAGAGAGAGAGAGAGAGAGAAAACGACAGAAATAAAGAAAGAAAAAGAAAAAGAGAGTAAGAGGGAGCGAAAAAGAAAGAGAGAGAGAGAAAGAGAGAGAGAGAGGAGAGAGAGAGAGAGAGAAGGAGAGAGAAGTTAAGCGAAAGGCAAGAAAAAGGAAAAAAAGAGATAGAGAGATAGAGAAGGCAAGACACAGAGAGAGAAACAGAGAGAAACGAAAGAAAGAAAGAGATTACAAGAAATTAATGAGAGATTTGATGGTTGCGAAAATGATGAAAGAAACAGAAGACACTAAGTAGGAGAAATTAAAAAGGAGATTGACAGACACAAGCAGTAAAAACGGAGATAGGGGAAAGGGGTAGAAAGAGATAGAGAAAAGCAAGAGCATGAGCAAAACAGAGGAGAGAAAAGAGAAAGAAAAAGAAAGAAAGAAAGAAAGAAAGCAACAATATAGAAGTTGAAAATTGAGAGGTCGCCAAAGAAAAATAAAGCGAGAATCAACAGAAAGAAGATTCACGAATGACATGTGCGGCAATTTATTTCACAGGGGAAGGTCACAAGAGAACTTGTTCTGCGCAAGTGCAATCAGTCCAGTGAAGAATTCGAACCATTGCTCGCTTGCGTTTTAGAGGCACATACTTACCACTAAGCCATCTACCCACTATGATCGCTCATTCACAGTAGCTTCTGCTTTTGCAATGCAATTTAGATTCTCGAAAAGAGCAATTGCGAAGTCGAGTAAAAAACCAAAGAGTCCAGCGTGTAAAAATCACCCAAGAACTAATATGAAAACGTTTTAAAATAGGTCAAGCAAAAAGCATAAAAAGGCTCAAAAACTTAAAATAAATGTTTCATTTTTCTAAAACTCATATGACAGAAAAAGAGGAAGAACGGGAGATAAAAAAGCAGGAAAACAACGATTCAAATGAGGAAATGTTGAGAGAGAGAAAATTTATAACACACGCCCGATCATAAGTATTGCTTCATTTGAGAGCAATGAAATTGTAAAAGACAGCAATACATTCATGTCTTTTAAAACCCCAAAAGGTTGACTTGTCTTAATCTCCACTTCCATCACACGCACGGAAGCATACACAGATGCACACACACAATCGCTCAGGCACACGTAATAGGACCCTAAACCCCTGATATGGGCAAGCATAATCTCAAGCCCACAAAGCCCCTTGGTAACTGCTCTTGGCCCGGGTTCGATTACCAACCAACTACGTTTTTTCGCTTTTGAGCTTTTTAGTTCATTGACCTCTACCATGTGTCTTTTATAACCATGCTGCTCAATGCAGCTCTTAAACATGCGCTTGGAGAGGCCCCTTAAGCTTTCAAAAATTTGTCGCTTAAACATCTGACTTATGATGTCATACAGTTAAAAGTATAGATTATGAAATCATAACAAAACAACCATAAATTCACAACAAGAGTAGCAGTAATTGACAAATGATCAAATTTGTTTATTTTATTCAAACTGCGACGTCTTGACTGGTTCATGGAAAGTGAGTCGAAGTAAAAGTGAGCCGACGTAAAATCAAGCCGGAAGCTATGTAATAGTTATCTAATATATCAGAAATAATGCATTGTTAATCTCAAAAATCAACACTGCACATTGTATTATAATGCATAATGTATTCCAACTCACCAAAAAAACAAAACTACGTCATTTTTTAATTTTTAGACATTTTGTGGGTATGAGCGTCAGCGGACCGCTGTCCATGGCCCTGCCTCTCATCCGCTGTGGGGTGTAATCCAGAAACTACGAGCCAGTTATTGCCCACCCGCCCGTCAGGGGCAATTTAAAATACCAGTAACCCAAAATTTCTCGGCTTAATTGACCTCATTTAGAAAATTTGGCTTGCTTGCGTTTCGACTTGCTTGACCACTGCTATCCGGACTGATGAGTTGCTAAGAAGTGCAACAGTAGTCGATAAAAATTGTTTTCGTTCGACTCGTTCTGAAACTAAACATAGCGTCTGAATAGCCATTTTTTATCCGCTACTCTCTTATAATCATGCATAAGAGATCATTTTCTGTAAAACGAGTTTTTCTAAAACCACTTTTATTTATGTTTTGCTACTTTGTTGATAAGTAAAACTGCTCAGCGGATAAATGAAACCGTAACACACAATCAGCGTAGATTATTGGGTAAAAATGCCCTGTGCGCAAATCTTTGTTTGTGTAAAAAAGCTTATTTTGGGTGCTTAAAATTTGGTTTTTGTTAAAATGCTCACTTCGAGTGTTCAAAATTTTGTTTTTAAAATAATGCTTATATTGGGTGCAAATTTTCAGGCTTATTTTGGGTGCGCAGAATTTGATTTTTGTAAAAATTCTCAATTTAGACAATCTCGCGCACTTTTTTAAAATTAGAGCCATCGCCAAATACCCTGATTGAGTTCTACTATATTTGGGATGGGGCTCCGAAGATCTATATTCGGGATGGGGTTTTGATCTAATCTATGGTTTTGTTTTGGATTATTGTTTTGATTTTAACTCGAACTAAACCCTCAACTTGGACTAGAGTCAGACCTATGGTTTCAACCGTCACAATAGATTAGTTTTTTACCAAAACCCTAGCTCTGACGAACCGGGCAATTTCTGCCCAAATCATAGGTTAGGTCTATTTTATATTTAATAGCATGTTCTCTGAGCTTATCTTTAATATAGGGAAATATATATCTCTGTAGGTAAGAACATAATCTACATTTTGCTGTTTTAAATCTAAAGTAAGAAATATGTTAATAAATCTTACATGAGCAACAAGTTATATACTGAACTGAATTATTATAATGTTTGCTCAAATGATTAGTTCTATCTCTTTCCTTTATTATGATATCACACATAAAACATTGATAAGGTTCATCTTTACATTTATCACAACATTTACTCCATGGCCTAAGTTCAAAGTTATTACGCTTTTAAATCATTTTATCAATTTTTGTACTTCAATGTTTTTCTTATTAAAAATGAATAGTAATGGAAGTTTTGAGAGTGACGTTGCAAATTATCTTTCAACTCAAAGAGAGATTATCTCAAACATAATTCAAGTGATCATCACTTAAACGGAGCAAGAGAGGAATATGAACAGGAGTTTGATTTTGTGGCTAAGGTTGAGTGTCGTGGTGGCGTAAAAGTTGAATATCATACTACAGGTAAAACTATAACTAAAACTAAAACTGAAGCCGAAGTTAATACTAAAGATAAAAATATAACAAAAATCGAAGCTAATGCTAAAACTGAAAATAAACTAAAACTGAAGCTGAAGTTGAAGCCAAACCTAAAACTGTAGATAAAGCTTAAGGCAAAGCTGAAGCTTAAGCTAAAGCTGAAGCTAAAGCTAAAGCTAAAGCTGAAGCTGAAGCTGACTCAGAAAACGATGACGCAATTACATATTCACGAAAAAGTACTGTGTGCATTGTGATAAAAAAAATTTAGAAGCGATAAGTCCGTAAGAACACGTAAGAATATTCACTGGAGAGAAAACCTAGAATCTAGTGACATATTTAATGATAACCATAACCAACTCTATATCAGCAGATTAGAGCAAGGCTATATTAATGCTAATAATGAAAATTTAAACTATGTTCTTATTAATATTATACCCTACAAATCATAAATAAATAAAGTCACTGCTAACTGTTTATGCAAGAAAAAACACCTGAGAGTGAGCAAATAAAAAGTAGACTAGCAAATCTAAAGACTGAAAAATATATGACCTGAACTCTTAATCAAAATTCTAACCAATGGCTAGAGCTATCTAAAGAAACATTTGATGGTCAAGGCTATGACTATAAGTTTGTTGGTCTAATGGACATTCAATTAAATGTAGAAAGATCTAAACCATTATTTGGTGCCAACACTAGCTGGCCAGAATACTTAAAAAACCAAACCCAAAGCTACGTTAAACATAAAAAATAATAAATATAGTGGTCTTAGAATATCCATCACTGCTGCACTATACCCTGAGGATAATGATGGGACTAAGGAAAGCCAATTTTGTATCTAATCTAATCCGAACTGGTTGAACATGATTAAGAGTAATATAACTAGAATCAAAGAAAAATGTAAAACTTATATATATAATATATATATATATATATATATATATATATATATATATATATATATATATATATATATATATATATATATATATATATATATATATATATATATATATATATATATATATATAAACATTGTGGAAATGGCAAAGTCAATATACTAGTAAGATGTCAAATTTATTACAAAGATAGAAAGAACGTTAGACTATTAGCTTGGAATGAACACTGAGCACTGATTAAAAACATAGCTGTATTACTAGAAAGACATATTACCACAAAATGTAATTCACGGTATTGTGATAACTGTGAACACTGGTATGATATATTGGCAGTAATGATAATGAACAGAAATGTTGTGTACAAATAAAGCCAAAGATTGTTTGCCCATCAAAAAAACAAACAACATTCAGGAAACATTCAGGACAAACAACAATCAAGACAACATTCAGGACAAAAAACAACAAATAGAGAATGTTATATATGCTGATATCGAATGTTAAATGGAAGTTATGAATAGAAGTATAGGGGATAAAATGTTTGTAATATCTGAACATGTGCCTATTTTGGTTGGCTTTAGCTGGGGCAGTGACCACTACAAAGACTACTTTGATACTGATCGTATTAAAGATTGTTTTAACGATTTATTAGATAGAGAGCAAAAGTAATACCAAACCAAAGAAACCAATAATTTTTACTACTGAAAATAAGCTATTTTTTACCATAACGCTAATAATATATGTCATATATGTAATAAACAATGCACAAAAAATCGGAGATCATTGTCAAAAAACAGGCAAATGCAGAAGTTCAGCATCTAAGATATTTAATCTGAATTATAAAGACCAATTAGTTGTACCAGTTGTATCCCACAATAGTAAAGGCTGTAACGTCAATCTACTTTTTGATGAGTTATTCAATCAAAATAATAATAAAGGAGATATAAAAGCTCTTCTTTGTGGCAATGGTCAAACACGAACCTTTAGCTCAGGTATATTAAATTTGGTGGATACTTTTAGTTTTATGGCCACATCCATAAACAAAGTATCTGAAATTTTTAATCTAACAAACAAGTCCTTATATTCATACGAGTATTTTAAAGACGAACAATCATGTTTTTATATATAAGGTTACTTTACTAGAGAGGACTTCAAATCTTCACAAACAAACAAACTACCATCTCAAGAAGAAGTTGATTTTTTAAAAAGCTAAAAGAAAGAAGACTGGTAAAGAGTGAACACTAAAATACATGCATAATGATATATACTTATTCCAATATGGTTTTGACTCATATACTAGACTAAATATAAAAACATATAAACTGAATCCACTACACTGCATAAGCCTTATTGGTTATATTTTTCATCGTTTTCTAAAGACAAATGGAGTAGCTCTATAAACCATCCAAGATGAACAAATGTTAAAAGACTTCCTTGATGCAGTAAGAGCTGGTATATGTGGTATTATTGGTAATAGATCAGTGAAATGTTTTGGTCACAATCCTAACCGCAACTCTTGCTCTAGTAAAAAGTCCATCTAATAAATAGACGCCAACAATCTATACGGCAATGCCCTAATGCAGAAATTACAAAAAAAATAGTTTAGTTTCGTACACATATCCCTAGACAAATTACTGATTACTAATGATGATAGTGATTGTGGATATTGGGTATTTTTTGGATAATTTTTGATATTTCTGTTTTTTGTCAAATATTGATGAGGTTCTGCTCCTCAATATTTTTATCCAACGTCTTTCGAGTCAAACTAAAGCTCCTATCCCGCCTTATTTTTAGTTTTGAAAAATGTTTCTGGCTGTTTAATTTGTTTTCTAATGTGTTTGAGTGAAACTGATTGGCTGTTTCTGCATTTTTTGTTCGTTTTTCTCCGCTTTTTGCGTCTCAGTCATCTCATTTGATGTCTCTTTTGGTTAAAACTGATGGACCTTTGCTGCTTTTTTCATTTGGCGAAGTGTCTTGTCTTTTTGCTCCTGCAACATTTTATCTAATGTCTCTTTTGAGTGAAAGTGATGGGCGTTCTGTGTTTTTTTGTTTTGAATAAGTTTCTGCAATTTTATTTCTCAATTTTTATCTAGTCGTTCTTTCAAGAAAAAATGTTGCACCGTTGCTGCTAAATTTTTGAATTTTGTCAAACTTGTCTGACTTTCTAGTCTCCAATAACTTTATCTAACGTCTTTCAAGTCGAACTGGAGCACCTATGCCGCCTAAGTTTTGGTTTTGGAAAATTTTCCTGGACTTCTGCACTTGAAATGTTTTCTCTATTGCGTTTGATTTAAACTGATTGGCTTTTTTTGCTTTTTTGTTTGTTCTTTTTTGTCTTTTTACCTCTCAATCATCTTATCTGATGTCTGTTTTGAGTAAAGCTGATGGACCTATGCTGCTTAATTTGGCAAAAATTACTGGCTTTTTGCTCCTGCAGCATTTTTTCTAATGTCTCTTTTGAGTGAAACAGATGAGCCTTGTCTGTTTTTTGTTTTGAAAATTTTTCTGCCATTTTGCACCAATCATTTCCTAAACCTTTTTCCTAGAAAAAAGTGACGCATCGATGTTTTTTTGTTTTTAATTTTTGTTTTTTGTTAAAATTTTCTGGCATTCTGCTCCTGTAAAATTTTATCTGACGTCTTTTGTGTCAGATAAAATTGTTCTGACACATTTAACGACTAATTTTTGGTTTTGGAAAATTTTCTTCAATTTCTGCACTTGAATTGTTTTCTCTGTTGTGTTTGAGTAAAACTGATGGGCTATTTCTTCTTCTTTTGGCTTTCTTTGGTTTTTTGCCTCTCAACTATATTATCTGATGGCTCTTTTGAGTAAAACTGATGAACCTACGCTGCTTGTTTTTTAAGTTTGACTAAATGTTCTAGCTCTGTGCTTCTAAATCCTTTTATCCAATGTGTCTTCTGAGAAATGATGGGCTCTTCCTGCTTTTCTGTTTAGATTTTTTGGCTTTCTGTCATTCAATTGTCTTATTTGATTCCCTTTTGAAGAAAAATTTGGACCTCTGCTGCATTTTGTTAGAATTTGACAAAATGTTCTGGCTTCCATCTTCTAAATCTTTTTTATCTATTTTCTTTTTTGAGTGACACTGATGGGCATTCTCTTTTGATTTTGACTCTCCTTTGTTATTTTGCTCCTTACAATCAGTTTTTGTAATCTTTATTTATCGTAAAAATGATGCACCCATGCTGCTGAATTTTTTATTGGTTTTTCTGGTTTTCTGCTCCTTATTCATCTGATCTAACGTATTTTTCTATTTAACCTATTGCACATTTGCCGTTTCAACTTTTGAGTTTGAAAAATTTTCTTAGATTTTTGTTTCGGAATTAATTCCCCCATGTGTTTTTGGAGTGAATGGGCTGTTTTTGATTTTCGGCGTTTTCTCTCAATCTTCTGATGTGATGTTCATTTTGAGTAAAACTGATGGACATCTGCCTATTCTTTGACTTGAATAAAACTTTCAGATCTTCTGCTCCTGATTCAATTTGTCTAATGTCTTTTTTGGGTAAAAATGATGGGCCTTCTCTGTTTTTTATTTTAAAATTTTACGGCCGTTTTGCTCCTCAATCATTTTATTTAATCTTTTTTTGACTTAAAATGAAGCACCGATGCCGCTCATTTTTTGCAGTTGTCCAAATTTTTTGGCTTTCTGCTCCTCAATATTATCGAACGTCTTTTTCGAGTCAAACTGAGGCACCTATGATACCTTATTTTTTGATCTAAACTTTTTTGGCTTTTGCATTTAAATTGTATTCTCTATTGTGTCTTTTGAGTGAAACTGATCAGCTCTTTTTGCTTTTTTGTTTGAATTTTGGATTTTTTGTTTTTTTGCCTCTCAGTCGACTTATTTTATGTCTCTTCTGAGTAAAAATGATGGATCTCCGCTGCTTACTTTGTGATTTTGAAAAACATGTTTTGATCTTCGTCTCCTAAATTATTTTTATCTAATGTCTTTTTTGAACAAAACTGATGGGCTTTCTTTGTTTTTTGGTTCGAAAATTTTTTGACATTTATCTCAATACTCATTTTATTTTATTTATAGTAAAAATTATGCGCTGTTGCTGCTCAATTGTCAGTGTTGTCAATTTTTCTGGCGTGTTGTTCCTCAATAATCTGATCTATGGTCTTGTTCGAGTCAAAGTGATGCACCTATGCCGCTGATTTTTTGGTTTTGAAAAATTTTCCTTGGTTTCTCAACCTGAATTGCTTTTATCTAATGTGTCTTTGTAGTGAAACTGGAGGGCTCTTTCTGCATTTTGGTTTAATTTTTTGGTTTTTTTGTCTCTCAATCATCTGATCTGATGTCTTTCTGAGTGAAACTTATAAACCTATGCTGCTTATTTTTTGTTTTTGATGAAATCTTCTGGCTTTGCTCTCATGAATTACTTTTTTAATGCCCCTTTTTAGTGAAACTGATTGGCCTTCTCTGTTATTTTTGTATCAAAAACTTCTCTGCCGTTTTGAGCCTCAGTCTTTTTTATCTAATCTTCATTTATTGTTAGAAAATATGTAACAATGCTGCTTAATTTCGATTTTTGTCTAAATTTTACCGTCTTCTGCTCCTCAGTAATCTGATCTAACATCTTTTTCAAGTGTAACTGAAGCACATATGACGCTTAAATTTTATTGTGTAAATTTTCTCCTGGATTTATGCAACTGAATTGTTTTTTCTAATGCGTCTTCTGAGAATTGATGCGCTGTTACTCCTTTTTTGTTTATGTTTTTGGTTTTTTGTCTCCCAATTGTCAAACTCTTTTGACTAAAACTATTGAACCTCTGCTAATTTTGGTTTGATTTTGACAAAATGTTCCGGCTTTCCGCTTCTGATTCATTTTTTTCTATTGCGTTTTTTGAGGGAAAGTGATGGACCTTCTCACAATCATTTTTGCGCATCACAATCGTTTTACGTAATCTTTAATTATACTAAATGCACCGATGCTGTTCAATTTTTAATTTGTTGAAATTTTCTGGCTTTTTGCTCCCTAGTCTTCTGATCTAACACCTATTTTCGAGTAAACTAAAGCACTTTTGCCATTCTGTTTCTGGTTCCGAAAAATGTTTTTAGATTTTAGTTTCTGAATTGTTTGTCTAAGACTGATGAGCATGTGGTGCCTTTTTTTTGGTTTTGACAAATTGTTGTGGCTTTCCGCTCCTGACTCATCTTGCTGCTCACATTCTCTTTACGTAATCTTTATTTATAGTAAAAATGATGCACCGCTTCTGCTAATTTTTGAAATTTTGTTGTTTTTCTAAATTTTCCGGCTTTCGGCTCCCCAATATTCTTATCTAACGTCTCTTCGAGTAAAAATGAAGCACATATGCCGCTTAATTTTTGGTTTTGAATATTTTTCCTGGCTTTCTGCACCTGAATTAATCTCTCTAATGTTTGTTTTGAGAACTGATGTGCATTTTCTGCTTTTTCGTTTGGAGTTTTGGCTTTTTGTCTCTCAATTGTTTTATTTGATTTTATTTTTGAGTAAAGTTGATGAATCTATGCTGCCTATTTTTCAATTTTGACAGTGTTTTTTGGTTTTCAGTTTCTGAAACATTTTTATCTAGTATCTCCTATGAGTGAAATTGATGAGCCTTTTCTGTTTTTGTTTTGAAAATTTGCTAATTTTTCTTGCCAATTTGTTGCTCACAATCATTTGCCGTAATCTTTTTTTAGTAATAATGACGCAACGATGCTGCTCAATTTTTGGAAGTCATTTGATTTCGCTTGTTAGTCCGCTTTTTCCGCTTGTTAGTCATTTGATCTTTTTTGAGTCAATTCCGAGTCAATTTAATCTACCTTTGCCGTTCAATTTTTGGTTTTGATAAATTTTTCTATCTATTTTTTCTGAATTGTTTCCATAATTTGTCTTGAGTGAAACTGATGGGCTTATTTTGCTTTTCTTACTTTGAATTTTTTGTTTGTTGCTTCTCAACCATCTTATCTGATGTCTCTTTTGAGTAAAAACGTTGGACATATGAAGCCTATTTTTTGATTTGAACAAAAAAATCGTCTTCTTTATTTTGTTAGAATTTGACAAAATGTCCAGGCTTCCATCTTCTAAATCATTTTTATCTATTGTCTTCTTTGAGTGACACTGATGGGCCTTCCTTTTTGATTTTGACTTTCCTTTGTTTTTTTGCTCCTTACAATCAATTTTTGTAATCTTTGTTTATCGTAAAAATGATGCACCCATGCTGCTGAATTTTTGATTGGTTTTTCTGGCTTTCTGCTCCTTATTCATCTGATCTAACGTTTTTTTCGATTTAACCTATTGCACATTTGCCGTTTTAAATTTTGAGTTTGAAAAAATTTTTTTAGATTTTTGTTTCGGAATTAATTCCCCCATGTGTTTTTGGAGTGAATGGGCTGTTTTTGATTTTCGGCGTTTTCTCTCAATCTTCTGATGTGATGTTCATTTTGAGTAAAACTGATGAACCTCTGCCTATTCTTTGACTTGAATAAAACATTCTGGTCTTCTGCTCCAATTCATTTTATCTAACGTCCTTCTTGAGTGAAAATGATGGGCCTTCTCTCTTTGTTTTGAAAATTTATTGCCGTTTAGCTCCTCACAAGCTTTTTGCGTTATCTGTTTTTATAATGAAAATGATGCATCGATGCTGCCCATTTTTCGGGTTTGTCAAATTTTTCTGGCTTTTTAATCCTTAGTTGTCTGATCTAGTGACTTTTTCGAGTCAAACTAATGCAACTTTGCAGTTTATTTTCTCGTTTAGAAAACATTCATTGGCGTTCTGTTTCTGAATTGTTTCCTCAATGTGTCTTTTGAGTGAAACTGATAGGCTGTTTTTGCTTTTAATTTTTTTTTGGCGTTTGGACTATCAATCATCTTATCTGATGTCTCTTTTGATTGAAACTGATGGAGCTATACTGCCCATGTTTTGATTCTGACAAATGTTTTGGTTTTTGATTCTAAATCATTTTCATTTGACGTCTATTTTGAGTAAAACTGATGGGCCTTATTTTTCTTTTTGATTTGTTTGCCGTTTCTTGTCTCACAATCATTATATGTCGTCTTCGTTCAAACTAAAAAAGATGAAACAATATCGCTCACTTTTTGGCTTTGCCAAAAATTCTGGCTTTTTTCTCCGCGTCATCTTATCTAACGTCTTTTTTTAAATCAAATTGATGATACTATGATGCTTAGTTTTCGGTTTTGAAAATTTTTCCTGGCTTTATACACCCGAATTGTTTTCTCTTATGTGTCTCTTGAGAACTGATGGCCCTTTCTGCTTTTCTGTATAAATTTTTTGGCTTTCTGTCTCTCAATCGTCTTATTTGATTCTCTTTTGTGTAAAACTGATGAACCTCTGCTGCTTTTTGTTTGATTTTGACAAAATGTTCCGGCTTTCCGCTTCTGATTCATTTTTTTTTCTATTTTGTTTTGAGGGAAATTGATGGGCTTTCTCGCAATCATTTTTGCGCATCACAATAGTTTTACGTAACCTTTTTTATACAAAAAATGAACCGATGCTGCTCAATTTTTGATTTGTTGAAATTTTCTGGCGTTTTTCTACCTAATCATTTGATCTAACATCTTTTTTCGAGTAAATTAAAGCAATTTGCCTCTTTATTTTTGGTTTTGGAAAATGTTCTTAGGTTTTAGTTTCTGAATTGTTTGTCTAAGACTGATGAGCATGTGGTGCATATTTTTTGATTTTGACCAATTATTGTGGCTTTCCGCTCGTGACTCATGTTGCTGCTCACAATCTCTTTACGTAATCTTTATTTATAGTAAAAATGATGCACCGATGCTGCTCAATTTTGTTGTTTGTCTAAAATGTCCGGTTTTCGGCTGCTCAATATTCTTATCTAACAGCTCTTCGAGTCAAAATGAAGCACCTATGCCGCATAATTTTTGTTTTTAAATATTTTTTCTGGCTTTCTGAACCTGAATTATTCTCTCTTATAATTCTTTTGAGAACTAATGGGCACTTTCTGCTTTTTTTGTTTGGGTTTTGGCTGTTTGTCTCTCAATTGTTTTATTTGATTTTGTTTTTGAGTAAAACTGACGAACCTATGCTGCCTACTTTACAATTTTTCCTTTTTATCTATTGTCTTTTTTGGGTAATACTGATGGGCCTTTTCTTTTGGCTTTGAATTTTTTTGTCATTTGATCCTCACAATCATTTTGTGTAATCTTTTTTTTATAGTAAAACTGATGCACCCATGCTGCTGAATTGTTGTTTTGTCAAAATTTTCCGACTTTCTGCTCCTTAGTCATTTGATCCAACGTCTTTTTCGAGTTAACATAATAAACAATTGCCATTTACTTTTCGTTTTTCAAGAAAAATTTTCCTAGCTTTCTATTTCCAAATTTTTTCCCTAATGTGTCTTCTGAGTGAAACTGTTGGATCTGTGCTGTCTATTTTTTCATTTCGACAAATGTTCTGGTTTTTGCTCCTGAGTCATATTTATCTATTGTCTTTTCTGAGTGGAACTGCAACTGCTGGGCCTTCTTTTTTTGGTTTTTATATTTTTGCCGTTTTGCTCATCACAATCTTTTTAAACAGGCTTTATTTCGATAGATAATGATGCACCAATAATGCTCAATTTTTGGATTAGTCAAAAGTTTCCGGCTTTGTGCGAGTCAATAAATCTGATCCAATGTTTTTTTTGAGTCAAACTGATACATCCACGACGCTTACTTTTGGTTTTGAAATATTTTCAAGGCTGTATGCAATTTAATTGTTTTCTCCAATGTGTTTTCTGGGAACTGATGGGCTCACTATGCTTTTCTGTTTAGTTTTTTGGCTTTTGTCTCTCAATCGTCTCATTTGATCCTCTTTTGAGTAAAACAGATAAACCTCTGCTGCTTTTTGTTTGATTTTGACAAAATGTTCTGGCTTTCCGCTTCTGAATCATGTTTTTTTCTGTTTTTTTAAATGAAACTGATGGTTCTTCTCACAATCATTTTTGCTTTTCACGAGCATTTTAAGTAATCTTTAATTATACTGAAAAGATGCTTCGATGCTGCTCAATTTTTGATCTGTTAAAATCTTTTGGTTTTTCACTACCTAGTCATCTGATCTAACGTCTTTTTGGAGTAAACAAATGCACTTTTGTTGCTGAATTTTTGAATTTGAAAAATGTACTTAGTTTTTTGTTTCTAAATTTTTTCTCTAATTCGTCTAATTTTGGAAACTGATGGGCTGTTTTTGCTTTTCTTGTTATAAGTTTTTGGCGTTTTGCCTCTCAATTATCCTATCCGATGTCTCTTTTGAGAAAAAATGCTGCCTTTTTTTGATTTTGACAAAATATTCGCGGTTTCGGCTTCTGAATTGTTTACCTAATGTCTGATCTGAGTGAAATTGATAGACCTTCTCTTTTTTTTTGTTTTGAATTTTTCTGCGGTTTTGCTCCTCAATCATTTTATCTGCTCAATTTTTGGTTTTGTCTAAATTTACTGGCTTTCTGTTCCTCAATAATCTTATCTAACATCTTTTTGGAGTCAAAGCAATGCACCTTTGCCTATTAATTTTGGGTTTTTAAACCTTTTCCTAATTTTTGTATTGTTTCTGAAATGTCTCTCTAATGTGTCCTTTGAGTGAAACTGATAGGCTGTATTTGCTTTTCTTATATTCACTTTTTTGTCTTTTTGGTTCTCGATCATCTTATCTGATGTCACTTATGATTAAAACGTTGGGAATATGCTGCCTATCATTTGATTCTAGCAAAATGTCCTTTTTTTCTGCTCCTGCATCATTTTATCTAATGTCTGTTCTGAGTGAAACCGATGGACTTTATTTTTTTTTATTTTGAAAATTTTCTGCGGTTTTGCTCCTCGCCTAATTTTATCTTATCTTCTTTGAGGAAAAGTGATGCTTCGATGCTGCTCAATGTTTGGTTTCTGTCTAAATTTTCTGGCTTTCTGCTCCTCAATAATATGATCTATTGTTTTTTCGGGTCGAACTGAAGCACCTGTGCCTCTTAGTTTTTGATTTCGAAAAAGTTTCCTGGCTTTGTGCACCCAAACAGTTTTCTCCCATGTGTCTTTTGAATAAAATTGATTGGCTCTTTCTCTTTTTCTCATTCATCCTTTCTGACGTCCGTATGACTACAATTGATCGACCTATAAATGTTTTGGCTTTCTGCTCTTGAATCATTTTTATGTAATGACCCTTTTCAGTGAAACTGATGGGCTTTCTCTTTTTGTTTTGAATTTTTTTGCGGTTTTGCACCTCACGATCATATAATGTAAACTTTATTCATAGTACAAAGATGCAACGATGCTGCTCAGTTTTCGGTTTGTTCAAATATTTCGGGTTTCTGCTTCTCAGCCATCTGATCTAATGTCTTTTTCAAGTTGAACTGATGGACCTATGTTGCACAAATTTTGGTTTTAAAAAGTTTTCCCGGTCCATCAGTTAAAAACAATTCAGAAGCGGAAAACGTGAATATTCTGTCGAAAACAAAAAATAGGCAGCATAGATTCATCATTTTTACTCAACAGAGACATCAGATCAGATGATTGAGAGTTAAAAAACCCAAAACATTTAAACAAAAAAGCAGAAAGAGCCCATAAGTTGCACTCGAAAGACACATATGTGATAGGACTTGATGTGCAGAAAGCTAGGAAGAATTTTCAAAAAACCAAAAACTAATCGTCATTGGTGTATCAGTTTGATTCTGAAAAATGACGTTAGATCAGATGATTGGGGAGCAGAAAACCAGATGATTTAGACAAACTTAAAAATCGAGCAGTATCGGTGCTTTTTTTTAAAAAAAATAGATAAAATGATTGAATAGAAAAACCGCAGAAATATTTTTAAAACAAAAACAAGAGAAGGTCCATCAATTTCACTGAGAACAGACATTAGAAAAAATGATGTATATACAGATTATATACAGAAAAACAGAGCATTTTGTCAGAATCATATAATAGGCAGCATATGTAAAAACAGTTTTACACAAATGAGACATCAGATAAGATGATATACAAGCGAAACGCCAAAAATTAAAAATAAGAATCGCAAAAACGGCCCATCAATTTCAATCAAAAGACAAATGAGAGAAACAATTCAGAAACAAAAGCTAGAAACATTTTTCAAAACCGATAATTAAGCAGCAAAGGTGCATTAGTTTACTAAAAAAAAGAAGATAGATCAGATGACTAAGGAGCAGAAAGCGAAAAAGTTTTGACAAAACAAAAATTGAGCAGCATCGGTGCAAAGTTTTTAGTATAAATAAAGTTTAGTAGTAGTAGTAGTAGTAGTAGTAGTAGTAGTAGTAGTAGTAGTAGTAGTAGTAGTAGTAGTAGTAGTAGTAGTAGTAAAGTAGTAGTAGTAGTAGTAGTAGTAGTAGTAGTAGTAGTAGTAGTAATAATAATAATAGTAACAAAATCCAACCTCTCCGCCCCGCGGTGTCCCCTGGGGTAAATGGTGCAGCAGCTGCCCCTAGGGCAGATGCCTAGTACCACCGAGCTAACGAGGCAAGGGTCCTTTAGTTGGTGGCGCGACTAGTTGTATATCAGCCTGAAAACCCAATGCAAATGAGTTCAAACAAAAATGGCCCCGAGTCCCGGGTAAGGGGTGCGAAGAATCTCCCGTGGAATAGAAACCTCAGAATTGGAACCCTCAATGTCAGGAAACTGGCTCAAGGTTCACTAGAAAGCCTGAACATGGACCTGAAGAAGTACAATTTGGACGTTCTGGGAGTGCAGGAAATAAGACTGGAGGAGCAGGAAATAGATCTTGGCGACCACAAGCTCTTCCTCACTGACTCCTGGCTATCGACCGCAAAAGCGAGACAAGGAGGAGTTGGTATTGCAGTGACGAAAAGACTTGCCGGTAGCATAATTGAGCAAGTTGCTGTTACTGAGCGAGTGGCCTATGTGAAGTTTGCAGCTCAGAGACGAGCTAACCTTGTTGTGATTGTGTGCTATGCGCCCACAAATGAAGCTGACGACTTAGCGAAAGATAGTTTTTGGAATCAGTTGAGCAGCTTGGTATTCAGTTTAAAACAAAGAGATAGAGTCTGCTTCGTCAGAGACTTCAATTCAGAACCTGGTCAACAATCTCATGTCAACGTGCCTTGCCAAGGCCCCTTTGGAATGGGCGAGGAGAATGATAACTCAGAAAAATTGTTGTCCTTTTGTGTCTCTCATGACCTGTTGATTGGTGGAACCTGGTTTCGACAACGGTTAGTGCACCGGTATACATTTAACCCACCTGACCAACAGATGCGAAAGAAGATGTTAGATCATATCTTATTCGGTTCGAGGCACAGGAGTTGTTTGCATAGCGTTAGAACAAGGAGGGGAAAGACCACTCTCACGGATCACGAAATGGTCACTGCCGAAGTGCGATTCAAAGTAGTGGCACATAAGCCACGCAGTCAACCGAAAGTCTGCTCTGTCAAGTTGCGCGTGAAGCTTTCTGCGCAGAAGTGAAACGCTATCTTGATGAGAGCGATATTGTTGAAGGCGTAGAACAATCTTGGGCAAATTTTCGAACGTCTCTTAATGCAGCGGCAACAAAACTACTCATCCCCGAAAAGCGTGTGCACAAACCCTGGATTACAGTTGAAACACTGGCTTTGATTAGGAAACGGGCCGCGTTACATTTGAGGAAGCATAGTAGCGCGGAGGCGCTGCTAGTGTTCTCTAACTGCTGCAAAGAAGTACGAAAAGCGTTAAGATCTGACAAAAGACAGTGGCTGAAAGACAATGGTGAAACAATACAGGATCATTCAGACAAAGGTGACCTTAAAGAAGTGTTTGGGTAGTCAGAACAGTTATGCCGGAAGTGGAGTCCTCATATAAGTAAACTAGTTTCAACCACAGGCGAGCCTCTAATAACAAAAGAAGAAAGTTTGGAACGTTGGACCGAGCACTTTAAGCATCTGTTAAATCCAACCACAACAAGCGGCAATTCCGTATTGAGCCTTGTGGAAGCATCCGAGAGTCTTGAAATAGACCTAGGTCCAATTCAATTTGATGAAGTTCTAAATGCCGTGCGTAAACTGAAAAACGGTAAAGCAAGTGGACCAGACGATGTTTCTGCCGAAATGCTAAAGTCGCATATTGGAATCGCTGAATGGCTTTGGGACATTGTCAACAAGTGCTGGACTGAACAAAATCTTCCACAAGACTGGAAATTAGCAGAAGTTGTCCCGCTATACAAAAGCAAAGGAAAAAGATCTGAGTGTGGGAACTATCGCGGAATTTCACTGCTCTCGGTACCTGGAAAAGTTTTTGCGTCAATCATCTTGAATAGATGCAAAGATGCACTTGATCAAGTGCTAAGGGAAGAACAATGCGGATTCCGAAAAAGCAGGGGCTGCACTGACCAATTGTTTGCGTTGAGGCAAATGCTATAGAAATGCATGGCCTTCCAATTGGATGTCAGTTTTTGTTTCATTGACTTCCGCGCTGCATTCGATTCGGTGGACCGCGAGATGATGTACAAGATAATGAAACATTACGGGCTCCCACAAAAAGTTGTGAATGTCATCCGCAACAGTTACGAAGTCTTCAAGTGTTGCGTCAAGGCAGAGGGCGAGAAGGGCCAGATGTTCGACGTAAAAACTGGAGTTCGCCAGGGTGATGTATGGTCGCCTATTCTCTTTGGCCTTGTGATAAAATATGTGTTGGCTAATTCAGTTCAAGGAGGAATCGAAATTGGACGCTGTGTTGCTGATCTTGACTTCGCCAATGATGTTGCCCTATTGGGCGTCTCTGATTCCAAAGTTCAAGCAAATCTACATAGAATTGAATCTTTAGCCGAGGCTGTTGGCCTAATGATCAATGTTGGGAAGACAAAGAATATTGGTGTTAAATGCGAAAAACCCGGAGCCAGTGTACCCATTGCTCAAAGGAACTTGGAAGTTCTTACAGGAAACCGCAAAGGCCGTTTTGGGACTCCCATTGAGGCCGAAAACCAATCCCGACTACTAATTGGCAGAGAGGTGCTGGTGGGCAAGAAGAAGAATGCGGGCTGGTTCGAGACACTAGCTGGTGAGAAACTGAGACTGAAAAGTTCAGCGGAGGCTGAGCTTGTGACAGTTAGCAGCGACGAGAGGTCAGTGGTTGCTGATCTAGTGTCTACGGCGAAAAACAGATCATCTGCGGTCTCTGATGATAGTTGTGTATGTTCAGGTTGTAAACGTCGCTTCGACACTGCAAGAGGCTGCAAAGTGCATGAAGCCAGATTCTGCAAGTCTAAGAATTCGAAGAGGGTCGAAGACAGAGCGTCAAAGTTTGTTGGGCTAGACAAAAGCCTCACGTGTCAGAAGTGCACTAGGAAATTCGCAACTGTGAAAGGCCTACGAATTCACGAGTCACGATACTGCGACAGAGAAAAGGCTGGAAGATCTCGCATTTTCTCCTGCAATGTCCACAATTGAGATGGAGTGGAGTTCGAAAATGTAGAAGCTTTCAAATATCTCGGTTCTTTCGTGAGCTTGCAACATGGTGACCTAAAGGAAATCAGTGCCAAGCTGGCGGAAGGGAGACAGCGATTTGCGATCTTTCAGAAGCTTTGGAAGAGCAAACAACTTAGTATTCCCCTCAAATGCAAATTATACAGAGCTCTCGTGTTATCAGTGGTCTTATATAGCTCTGAAACGTGGACCATGAATAAATCAACGCAACGGAAACTAGAGAGCTTTCACACCAGTTGTCTGTGAAGGATACTATGTGTTTCATATCTTGAGAGGTTGACAAATGAAGAAGTACTGGCTAGATCACGTATGTTGACACTTTCTGCAATGATAATGATTAAACGGTTGAAATGGTTTGGCCATATCCTGAGGATGAATGACGATCGTCTAGCGCTCCCAGCTTTCACCTGGGAGCCGACAGAAAAATATCAATATGCTAAACGAGCTCCAGGGTCAACGCAAAACTTGGGTGGATCAACTTGAAGAAGATTGCTCAAGGAACAACATGAGCTACATCACCTTACGACAGAAAGCGAAAAGAGAGTCTAAATCCCGCTTCAACAGTTTTGTCGAACAGCATTTCCTGGATTAAATAAACCCAAATAAGCTCAAACTTATACGCATTTTATTAACTTGTTTGTACTTATTGTCATTGTTCCTTTATTTCTTTATGGAATTTAAGTGTTCAAACAGTAGTAGTAGTAGTAGTAGTAGTAGTAGTAGTAGTAGTAGTAGTAGTAGTAGTAGTAGTAGTAGTAGTAGTAGTAGTAGTAGTAGTAGTAGTAGTAGTAGTAGTGGTAGTAGTAGAAGTAGTAGTAGTAGTAGTAGTAGTAGTAGTAGTAGTAGTAGTAGTAGTAGTAGTAGTAGTAGTAGTAGTAGTAGTAGTAGTAGTAGTAATAGTAGTAGTAGTAGTAGTATTGAGCGCAAGGCCATTTTGCAGTAAGAAAAAAAATTAATCTCAGGCCATTTGGGAAATTACTTAGATGTAAAATGGCTTTTAAAATGGACATCCCCATAAAATTTTATCTAGAGGCCAAAATAAAATTTTTTCACTAGGAAAGAAAAAAGGGGAACTTTTTGGGCCCATTGAGCAAAAAAAATTCTGTTTCCCGAAATTTTTGGGAAAAGTAGTAACATGATTATTTTGGCCTCAAAGGAAAAAAATTTTCGGCGAAAACTCCATTTTACAATTTTTGATTTTCAAATGGCAATGAGTTTTTTCAGTAGTAGTATTTTTTTGATTTTTTAAAAATGACAATTTTCTAAAATTTTTAGTCCAATAGAGCCAAATTTAGTTTTATGAGTTAGATATATGCCAACAGTTTCAACAATTTCAATAAATGTACTCCTATATAAACTGTTGGCCAACAATGTATCCGCTCAACTTCGTTTAGGGGTCCAAAAACAAATCCTGAGAAATGGCTTGTCGTTATTGCACAGTAGTGACCATCAACATTGTTGACATCAATATATCCATCAGACTTGTTAAATGTTAAATTCACTGTGCACAGAGACTATTATCAGGGAATCCAGATTCCAAAACCACGAGTTCATTGTGTTAGATTAAAAGACCCATTATGCTAGGATTAAAAGATCAACAACCGTAATCTATTAGTTGTTAGATACATTATATATTATTGTTATCACAATAAACATTGTATTCAAAATTATTTTTGTAGATTGAAGAGTAAATTGAAGATTCAAATTTGCGATGAATGATAACATATACATATCATTAAATAAGTGTCACATATGACATGAGTGTCGGCTTTCCGTGTGATGACCCTAATGCTGAATTATATATATGCCCTACCCCGTTGGAGATATGTTCCACCAGATTATTATTGTCATTTTATCATTTGTTTCATTGACGGATTGTGGCTTGTCTCATTTATGAATTTGGCTCCCCAAATCGTTGCCAAAAAACATTTGATGTCACCCAGGCTCGAACTGGGGGCCTTATGCGTGTAGAGCAGACGTGATAACCACTACACAATGGCACGCTTATAAACGATGCTAGCCCGATAATTTCACACTCTTCTGCCTACCGCTACCCAACTGCCATCGATCATTACTATAAGTCTCATTTGTTTGGCTGTATCACTGCGTTACACATTGAATTTTGTAAACATGAAGCTGGTTTGCTTTTTTTGCTTACTGCTATCTGTTAGATTAAATATACACATCCTTTTCATTATAAAAAACGGAGCAGATCTCACTCTCTCATAGGGAAAGTGGTCTAGCGGTATGATTCTTGCTTTGGGTGATATGAGTCTTCATTGATTTTCAGAATTCCTTGATTTTCCCGAAGACTTTTTTCACAAATATAAACAAATTGCGTCGATACCAGCAACATCAATTCACCGGGGTGTGGCAACTTAATCTCTCAGGGAATTATTTAAAAAATTATCCAGTCATGTACGACCGAGCCCAACCATCTTTACAAACGCAACCAAAAGCAAATGACAACCAAAGAAATTGGAGATGACCAACCTGTAGTCTTAACTTTCGAAAACGAAACCTCAGTTCAAACGTATAACTCACATGTTATTGACGAAGACGAATCTTTTCTCCTAGCTGAATGATCTCTCATAAATCTCAATTCGTTTTGAAGTATTTTCAATTGTTCTTCAAACTGTGTTCAGTAGTTAAACTTTCAGTGTATGGAGTTTGTAACTGCATATACGCCTCGGTTGAATATGTATATAATACGTGCATTCCAATTTGCTTTGTTTTAGTAAGTACTATACTGTAGCTTATGAGTCGGAGATATGATAGTTCCTATTCAAGTATAGTCAAGTAGAGATTAACAAGTGCGTAAGTTAGAACAATGCGCGTGCAACAAGTAAGCATTGCAGTTTGAGCGGATTAAAGGAGATTACGAACAAATTAATAGAGATTTGTAATATTGTCACACATTCATGACTTATTTTAAACATTCTAGTCCTCTAACAATTCACTCTAATGTAAATTTTTGGAACCAATGTTTGGAACAAACAAAGCCACTTTTTCGGCAATAGAAATGTACAGTCATGTTTTGAAGGTTTTTAGAATATATCTTCGAAAATGATTTTAATTTCTATCATTTTAAATCTAACTTTATAAAAAAGTTTCTCAGCTCCCTTCTCTAAAAATTATTTTATTTTATTGAAACTTGTCATGGTACTACTATGTGTTCTTCTTTAAAATCTGGCGGAAAAAGATTTCTGAATTTCAGAAGTTAGACCATCAAAAAAACTATTATTGTGCAATAAAATTGTGCATTAAAATGTTATAAATTTCTATAGCTTTGATTATTAATGATTTCTATCATTACAATAGATATAAAAAAGTTTTCAGCTCCCTTCTCTAAAATTTGTTTTATTTTTTTGAAACTTGTCATGGTACTACTATGTGATCACCTTTAAAATCTGGCGGAAGAAAATTGTGAATTGCATAAGTCAGACCATCAAACAAAGTTTGAAATTGTGCATACATTTTTGAGTGTAACGTTCGATTGAACGTAGTTAAGAAACCATTTAGGTATTTCCAATAATTTGAATACCGCTAAAAACCCTATCCAAACCTTTGACAACGATTGATAAGTGTAGGGGAACTCAGATATTGACATAGTTTGTTAATTAATTTAGTCATTAAAGAACTACATAAAAGCATCAGAGACTCGTTTTAAAAGCATTTTAAAACATTCAACAGGTGATGAACTCACTAAACTTGACTCTATTCTACCCAACTTTTCTATCATTCTAGCATTGTTTTTACTAAATTAAACTTCGTCTAATATCAAAATCAAGAAATTCTTCATTGACTCTTAAGAAGCTCATCGTTAACCTAATTGAAAGTTTTAACTAAGTTATGTCGGCCCAAACAATCCCCGAGAAGGTTATTACACATCGACGATAATATATGCGAGTTAAATGAAGATGAAACAGCACTAATTATTGGACAAAAAAGCCTCAACTGTCAACAGACCCAATGTTGAAAGGTATAAGTAGCTCACCTAATTTCAGCTTCTCTAGACACAAAATCATACAGTCGTGATGCAATCCCCACCTTCTGATAGTCCGGACAACTCTTCCCCACCCAAATAAAGTTGCCAGTTTGTTGTTATAAAATGTTGCAAAATGTTCTGACAAGACTAATGCTCTTTTATTGCTAACAATTAGGAACGGACTTATAATAAATTTAACAATTGAGCGAGTTAATAGAATGTTAATAGTACTTGTTAGTTGTCGACTATATCAATTCATATCAACAGTACGTCTGTTACAAAAGGTCATCCGTTTGGTTATCTCTCCCTCTCTCAAGCTATTGCAAAGTTTTGTCGTTCGCACATTGTTTACAAACAAGCAGTCATGGCCGAATGGGTAAGGCGTCTGTCTAGAAATCGGATGATATTTTCCCGCGGAGGTTCGAATCCTGCTGACTGAAGATTTTTTTTTTCAAACACCAAATCCAAATATGTGCAAGTGAATGTAATACGAGAAAACAATAAAATAAGGGTCAGCCTTCAAAATCGATAGCTGTCTGCTGAGATGCCATTTTTGATATTCCACCCAAGTCGGACATTATCAGCATTGAAATGTGGGGAGAGAACCATCCCTGTCGCGTTGTTATGAGGAAAACGTTATTATTGAATGCTGCGCCAGAGGCAACTCTGTATCTGGATTTGGAGGTTCACGGACTACGGCGAGTACCTGGATGGCCAAGATAATAGCACCAACACACCGATCAGGCAAGAGGAGTCAGATACTCAGTCAAAACAGAGATTTAATTCAGTCACAGAGAGCTTCCCTCAATTCAACACAGGGAGATAATTCAGCAGCAATTCGAATTTTGATCAAATAATAAAACTGATTAATGTGTATTTGTTTCTTTAATGTTTAATGTTTAGTTGTGCAATAGTTCTTTTTAGTTTCAAATTGTTTAGCTTCTGTTTAGTTTCAATTATTGTTTAGTTGTGCAATCGATACGTAATCGTTCAGTTATGTAATCGACACTGCCGGTCGCCAAAATGCATTCTTGCAAATGTCCGAAGACATTTGCTAATGTTGGAAGATATATGCATCCTGTTTTCACAGTGCGAATTTTAGAGTAAACCATAACAAATCAGGGGACAGTGGTCTAGTGGTATAATTCTCGCTTTGGTTGGGAGAGGCCTCGGATTCAATCTCCGGCTGTCCCCACAGAACTTTTGTAGAACAATTGTAAAACTGACTAATGTGCATTTGTTTTTTTAATGTTTAATTGTGCATTTGTTCTGTTTAGTCTCAATTTGATGTTGTCAATTCGTAATTGAAAATTTCGTCACTATACATTTTATTTAAGACTAGAGGCAGCAAATATGCAACAAATCCGATACTAACGTAGTATGCAATTTTAACTTTAAAAAAAAAATAAATGGCCTCAGAGAAGATAGAAAAACGAAAAATTTTGTTTCTGAGAGAAGGTAGAAAAAAATGGAAAAAAGTTGAAAAAAAACTTAATTTTTTTTCTGAAAAAAAAATATCTCAAAGCCACTTGAAAAAAAATTAATCTCAAAAGCCATTCGAAAGTTACTACTACTGGGTTTACTACCAATTGTAAAACGGATTTTTGACAAAAAAAATATTTTCAAGTGTCCTGAGATAAGGGATTTTTATTTTCATTTGGCCTTGCTATCAAGTAGTAGTAGTAGTAGTAGTAGTAGTAGTAGTAGTAGTAGTAGTAGTAGTAGTAGTAGTAGTAGTAGTAGTAGTAGTAGTATTAGTAGTAGTAGTAGTAGTAGTAGTAGTAGTAGTAGTAGTAGTAGTAGTAGTAGTAGTAGTAGTAGTAGTAGTAGTAGTAGTAGTAGTAGTAGTAGTAGTAGTAGTAGTAGTAGTAGGAGTAGTAGTAGTAGTAGTAGTACTAGTAGTAGTAGTAGTAGTAGTAGTAGTAGTAGTAGTAGTAGTAGTAGTAGTAGTAGTAGTAGTAGTAGTAGTAGTAGTAGTAGTAGTAGTAGTAGTAGTAGTAGTAGTAGTAGTAGTAGTATTAGTAGTAGTAGTAGTAGTAGTAGTAGTAGTAGTAGTATGGGCGCGGGACCTTCGTGCTATTATGTCCCAGACGCCGCTCCTCAGTGTGATCAACTACGTCCTATGTGCAGAGCCTAGACTAGGGGCCCTAGACAGCGGAAACCTGGCTGGGAGGGTAGCTCGACATCGCTACTATTAGATAAGACCTTAACATTTAACTTGCCGGACGGAAAAATGCCCACTACCGGCCTAGTAGTGGACCCTAATATCGTGGGTGATCAGACCTAGCTGCTACACCCCTTTTTAGCACAGACGTGAGTGATAATATTTTTTATAGGCTGATTTCTGCACATTCCTAAGGCTCTTGAAAGTGATCTAAAGTTTTTCTGAAAGCTCTCTAGCACCACTACAATTTGTGTTTTCGGCTTTTTCAAATTTCAAGCTATAAAGATGGGCTAACTTTTTAGTAGTAGGTTGGTGAGCACACCACGCTGCTAGTGCTTATACGTGTGTGAGATTCCCAATTTACATTTTGGATGACTTTTTTTGCACCAATATCATTGTTTTGGCCTAAAAAGACATCCTAGTATAGGAATTAGGTATCTAAAATCATTATTTGTGGTACCTACATAGCGGTGGTTGTGGAAAGAGAGAGGAGCCTACTGCTAATATTGAAGATAAAAACTTCTCTCATTTTCAACATGTTGTTGATTCACAACATGTTTTTCACTGTCTAGAGGTACAACCTACCTGTATGGACACTGCAAGAAAGAATAAAAAGTTTCTACAAGCCTCTGAGTGAAATCTGTGCTCAGTAATAACAGTGACACCTGACACAAAAATTCATCAAAAAATTGATCACGTAGCCTACTGATAGCCACTACTGGGTAGTCACCCCACTTCTTGCACTTATCCACTTGAAATATTGGTCTCTAATTCTGATCTCAATAGAAAACAAGATGTAGCCCCAACATTTGAATTAACGTCTCCTCTTGATCCTTTTCTATATACATGGGCTTTGAAACATGGTTGAAACGGGCCACGGACCCGACTGCTAGAGCAGTTTTTGAAATGCATAATCCGAGTAACATAAATGTATATATAACGAAAGATAGGCTACACAGTAGCTAAAACAAATTAAAACAATAAACAAAGGTGAGACTGCATAACAAGGATAATAAAACAACAGTAAGCTTAACACAACATCAACATCACTATAAAACAAAAGAAGTTTAACAAAATTAGCAATGAAGTCCTGTCTCACCAGTTTGAGTACTAAAGTTTGTAGGTCTCTTACTCGGCCAGCCGATTCACTAGAGCTTTAAGTTTGTCATAGATCTTGTTGACGGTGTTTTTATGGGGATTTCTACCCAGTTTTTCACGAATGGTTGCCGAAATCTGCTGCTTATTCGGCGTTGTCTTTATTTGAGCAAAAAGTAAAAGTAGGCCTTTCTCCTCCGCTCTCCAATTACTTCTACCAGAGAATTTGTTTAGACTAGCAATAAACTCCTTCCTCCTCCTGTCCGGGACCACACTCTGGAGTTTTCTGGCGGATACAGTGGAAGAAAACACCGAGAGATTCTCATCTACGTCTGAGAAATCTTCTTGCTGCGGGTCAAATTCTTCTTCGTCGTCCTCATCCCCCCCCTCACCATCAGACCGAAGATAGTTACCCATTTCCTCTGCTTCTAGGTCGCTGTCATCTTCCATGGCGTCGACGTGTTGTTCATGGGCTTCCACCTCAAACATAGCAGTCACGTCCTCCTCATCCATATCCGACTCATTATCACTGAGGTCCTCTCTCACTTCTTTGCTAGCGCTTGGTCCAGCCTTTTGTTCGCACAAATGGGGGAAAATGGGGTCATCGGGCTCGCTACAATTGAAATAGATGGTCTCTCTGTTCATCTCGTCGAATTCTTCAGGCGTTACGTTAGAGGGGAGGGTTCTGATTCTCTCTGTTGGTATGCGAAAAAGCTTCCCATATTCTTGCAGCACCTTCCCTGTGTTAATAAGGTCCATCACGTAGTGTCTCGATTCCGTCTTGTCCTCGTGCGCAGTCTGATTTAAATGTGCTTGGTAGAGTTGTGGATTCTTTTCTTTTTGCCCATACATGTGAGTTGATAACACTCTTCTCATTGATGTCGGGTTAAAACTTTTAGTGAGGAGGGACTTCGGTGCTACTTCAGTTAACGAGTCCTTCACGAAACGTGCGATCGACTTCTCTTTTTGGTTAAGGATGGTGGGAAATATGTACAAGGGCTCCATTCCGGTCTCCTTCCTGAATGCGGAAAACATTTTCTCGAACCATGGGACCTGGAGCACGGTGAGCTCGAATTTCACAGCAAATTGAGCACCTGTCTTGTGATCTGTTGAGTACACGGGTTCGCCTCGTCGCATTGATGCCCACTGTTCGTATTTTAAGTTGAGAATTGGTCCAGGTCTGGTACCGGATAAGGAGTGAAAGTAAAAGAAGACCAGACCCTTCAGCAAGTTGTATGAATACTTATCAGACGTCGGACTATCAAGGTGGTCCGTGACACACTTTAACATTGAGGCACATTCATCTGCTGTCGGGGTCTCTTCCTTCTTCTTGTTCATCAACAAAACTTGATTTTTCTTCATTTGGTGTCTGTAATCACTTGAAATTTCGCTCAGAACATCAACCCAAATGTCATACGGAAGTCTTATCTGTTTTTGGTTTCGCTTTATGTACCTGAGGTACTTTTTGAGAACGACAATGAAAAGAGCCATACTACTAGCCTTGTAGTTCCCATTCTTCTTTATTTCTTCAATAAATTTCGATGCTTCGTCATGTCTCTTGAACTGCCCGGTGGTAACCCACAAACGATTAAGATGGTGCTGAAAAGTCTTTGTGACGCGTTTATGAACTGCGTCCGTGCTGTTATTCTTTCTGCTAGCTTTCTTCACTAGGTCACGCACAAATTACTCAAGGAGCACTCCTCCATTCACCTTTGGCTCTTTGAGTTGAGTTAACTCGTCTTGAATGAATTCAGGCATCTCTCCTGGGTCCTTGGGGTTGTTGATACGGACTATATCACTGTCAAAGTGATCACGGAGGCTGCTGCTAGTCTTCTTATTCCTCTCGTCTCCCTTCTTTTTGTGATCAGTTTGGTTCACGAATCGACGCAAGCACAGAGTGCAATCATAAACAGGATCTTTACATGACCCGGAACGATTAAAGTGCCTCCTACAATCCAAGAGATACAGTCTCACACTCTTCGTCATCCTGTAGTGGGATTTTTGGTAGTGCTGTGCCATATCGGCCAATTTCCTTCCGCACACATAACAGCGGGACTTCTTTATCACACGATGCACTCTGGGACTATCCAAATGTTGGATCTCGTCAAGATCAGAAGCCTCTGATATCGGGTCGGCTAAAAAAAAACTCAGAATGGATACCGTATATATATATAGCTACGAAGTCTGATCTCACTAAATAAAAACTTACTGTACATCAAGCGGCCATACGGAGTTCGGTGTGCACTTATTTGCGAGTCTAGCTGGCTGTCCTTATCATTCTCCCGATTTTCACAATTCCTCGTCTTCTTCTTGGGCGTTGGTGTTGTTAGCTGGGACCGCTTTCTTTTAGTAGTGGGAGCTGACGTGCTTGGGCCAGCAACTTCGGCAGTTGTCTCAATATAATCATGGCTTTTCAAAACAATTTCATGCGCGGGGGGTTCCGGCGTGAAGGTACAAACTGTATCATCCATCAAATCAACTCTGAAATATGAAATATGTATTGCACAGACGGAAACACTAAAGGTTGACCAAAGAGAGAGGAGCCTGCTGCTAATGGGCAAAACCCTGCAAAACCTGAATTCCCAGTACGATTGATCTAAAAACGCAAAAACAGATGATATACTAGACAAGGAGTACAACACACTGACAAAAAATGGTTTCCCAAAACCCAATAACGACTCAGAACCTACTTTTCAAAAAAAAATTATTTTCACGGTATGAAACGTCGAAAACAGAAAATGCCCGACTACTTAGGGTTCTGCTACACTAGACCGGATTTCCGAAACTGTGTGTATTCAGAAAATTTTTCTGATCGTTAGAGACCAAGACTGTCATGCGAACTTCCGGTTCGGTTCACTTATGCATCTCCGTTGTTTTTTAGCATGGATGGTCTAACTATAAATTTTACCCGCGAGGATCGTCGACTACCGACCAAATCCTAGCAGCGGCGTTAAACGTCTAAGTAGTAGTAGTAGTAGTAGTAGTAGTAGTAGTAGTAGTAGTAGTAGTAGTAGTAGTAGTAGTAGTAGTAGTAGTAGTAGTAGTAGTAGTAGTAAGAGTAGTAGTAGTAGAAGAAGTAGTAGTAGTAGTAGTAGTAGTAGTAGTAGTAGTAGTAGTAGTAGTAGTAGTAGCAGTAGTAGTAATAGTAGTAAAGTAGTAGTAGTAGTAGTAGTATTAGTAGTAGTAGTAGTAGTAGTAGTAGTAGTAGTAGTAGTAGTAGTAGTAGTAGTAGTAGTAGTAGGAGTAGTAGTAGTAGTCCTCCTACTACTATTACTACTACTGGGGGACAAAATCCAACCTCACCTCCACGTGGTGTCCCCTGGAGGTAGGTCATATGCTGCGGCTCTCCGCTCACATGGTCGAGCTAACGAGGCACTGGTCTTCTAGTTTGTGGCGCAACTAGTCGTATCTCAGCCTTCAAACACCAAAGCAATGAGTACTCCTGGCAGAGACATCTAGCCAGTCACGACTAACCATCAGCACGGAGGTGCTGCTGGGAACGAAAAAGAAAGCGGGCTGGTTCGAAACACAAGATGGCCGGAAGCTAAGATTGAAAAGCTTAGCGGTGGCTAAGCCAGCGTTGGTAGCTTCACAACAACAATCTGCGGTAGCAGATTCAGAGTCGCTAGAAAATGAGAGTCGGTCAGTGGTGGCTGACCAAGAGTCTTTAAGATGTCAGAATTGTCAGCGGCAATTCAGTACAGTTACCGGACGCAAAGTGCACCAAACAAGATTCTGCAAAGCCGGTTTGTCAAAGAATGTCGTCGACAAGTCAAAGTTCGAGCAACTAGAGGCGAGCCTTACCTGTGACAAGTGTGAAAGAAAGTTCAAATCAGTCAGTGGCCGAAAAGTTCACCAATCGAGATACTGTGGCAAACCTAAAGCAGTTGCCACACGCGTGTTTTCCTGCAAAGTACAAGATGTTCTCGGAAACGAGTTTGAAAACATAGAAGCGTTCAAGTATCTCGGATCATATGTCAGCCTCAAGCATGGAGACCTGCAGGAAGTCAATTGCAAACTTGCAGAAGATAGACAACGGTTTGCTAACTTCCAAAATCTCTGGAAGAGCAAGCAGCTCAGCGTGCACCTCAAGTGCAATTTGTACAAAGCACTCGTTTTATCAGCCGTGCTGTACAGCTCAGAGACTTGGACTCTTTCGAAATTAATGGAGAGAAAACTTGAGAGTTTCCACTGTGGTTGTCTTCGGAGAATTCTACGTGTGTCATATCTGGAGAAAGCAACGAACGAAGAAATTATGTCAAGATCACGAATGCCCCAACTATCCACGATGATCATGCTCAAACGGATAAAATGGTACGGACACATCCAGAGAATGGAACCAGGAAGATTAGCCCGCAGTGCCTTCGATTGGGACCCGCCCGATCAATACGTCCATGCTAGACGCGCTCCTGGGGGCAACGGAAAACGTGGATGAGTCAAATCGAAGGAGACTGTGTACGAAACAAAGTATCGTTCACCAGATTGCAGGAGAAAGCAGCAACCGGGTCAAAGAATGCCTTCAACAATTTCGTTGTACAGCACTTCACAGAATAACCAAACAAATAACTCTTCTTGTTTTGTTTGTATTTGTTGCCAACCGTGCCTTTATTTCATATTTGGAATTAAAGTGCTGAAACAGTAGTAGTAGTAGTAGTAGTAGTAGTAGTAGTAGTAGTAGTAGTAGTAGTAGTAGTAGTAGTAGTAGTAGTAGTAGTAGTAGTAGTAGTAGTAGTAGTAGTAGTATTAGTAGTAGTAGTAGTAGTAGTAGTAGTAGTAGTAGTAGTAGTAGTAGTAGTAGTAGTAGTATTAGTAGTATTAGTAGTAGTAGTAGTAGTAGTAGTAGTAGTAGTAGTAGTAGTAGTATTAAGAATAGTAGTAGTAGTAGTAGTAGTATTAGTAGTAGTAGTAGTAGTAGTAGTAGTAGTAGTAGTAGTAGTAGTAGTGGGGGACAAAATCCAACCCCACCTCCACGTGGTGTCCCCTGGGGGTAGGTCATGTGCTGCGGCTCTACGCTCACATGGTCGAGCTAACGAGGCACTGGTCTTCTAGTTTGTGGCGCAACTAGTCGTATCTCAGCCTTCAAACACCAAAGCAATGAGTACAATCAACCATGGCCCCGAGTCCCGGGTAAGGGGTGCTAAGAATCTCCCGAGGAACCAACTCAGAATTGCAACTTTAAACGTCAGAACACTGACCCAAGCCGGATCTCTAGAGGCTTTGAAAATGGATCTGGCGCGATACAAGTTGGATATTCTGGGAGTGCAGGAGACGAGATTGCAGGAGCAAGAAATTGATCTCGGAGACCACAAGCTCTACCTGTCTGACTCGTGGTTGTCTGGTGTAAAGTCGAGACAAGGAGGAGTGGGCGTTGCTGTAAAGAAGTCATTGATAAACAGCATCGTAGAACAAGTGGCTCTAAGTGAACGTATTTGCTACGTCAAGTTCGCGGCTCAGAGGAGAGCCAATCTAGCTGTTGTTGTCTGCTACGCACCTACGAATGAAGCTAGTCTCCAAGAGAAGGATTTGTTTTGGAGTCAACTTTCAGACCTAGTTTCCAGTTTCAAACATAGGGAGCGTATTTGTGTCATCGGTGACCTCAATGCAGAGCCTGGACACCAGTTGAATGACACCATGAGCTGCAGAGGCCCGTTTGGAATGGGTGAAGAAAATGAAAACTCTGAAAAGTTGTTATCATTTTGCACTTCACCCAAATTGCTCGTAGGTGGTACATGGTTCCAGCATCGACAAGTGCATCGGTACACCTTCAACCCTCCCGATCCGAGTTGTCGAAAAAAGATGCTGGATCACATTCTGTTTGCAGAGAGATACAGAGGATGTCTGACGAATGTGAGGACCAGAAGAGGGAAAACCACAATTACCGATCATGAAATGGTCATTGCGGAAGTATCTATGAAAATTTTGTCTAAAAAGCCATGTTTCACGCCCAGAATCAGTTCTGCAAAGCTGCAAGATGAAACAACGCGTGACTTATTCACGCAGGAGGTCAAGTTACATCTTGATAAGAGCGGCGATTTCGAGAATACAGAGCAGTCTTGGGACAATTTTCGAAAAGCCCTGAACCAAGCAGCAGTGAAATGCCTCCTTCCGGACAAGCGAGTGAACAAACCTTGGATTTCTCCAGATTCTCTGGAACTTATCCGGAAACGAGCCGATCTACAGTTAAAGAAACACAGCAGCGCGGAGGCGCTGTTAGAGTTCACAAACAGCTGTAAGGAAGTCAGAAAAGCTCTACGTGCAGACAAACGGGCATGGCTTGAACGCAAAGGCCAAGAAGTGCAGAGCTTCGCGGACAGAGGCAACTTAAAGGAGGTTTTTGGGGCATCACAGCAGATTTGCCGAAACTGGAGGCCCCAGTTGACCAAATTAGTTTCAAGCACTGGCGTCAACTTACGGACGAAAGAGGAACGACTTGAACGCTGGACGGAACATTTTAGTCAACTCCTGAATCCCTCAACATTCAGTTGCAGTACGAGATTGGATCCCGAAGAAGCAGCTGAAAGCTTGCCGATTGACCTTAGCCCAATTCGATTTGAAGAAGTGCTTGAAGCTGTCCGCAGGTTGAAGAATGGCAAGTCAAGTGGACCCGATAACATTTCCTGTGAGATGTTGAAAGCACACAAGGGTATTGTCGAGTGGCTCTGGGACATCATAGATAAATGTTGGTCGACGGAAGTTCTGCCCGATGACTGGAAGGTAGCAGAAATTGTCCCATTATACAAGAGTAAAGGAAAGAGGTCAGAGTGTTCGAACCACCGAGGGATCTCTCTATTGTCAGTACCAGGCAAAGTGTTCGCTTCCGTTACTCTCAATCGATGCAAAGATTCAGTGGATCGCGTCTTAAGGGAAGAGCAGTGCGGCTTCAGAAAAAGCAGAGGATGCGCCGATCAACTCTTTGCCCTGCGTCAAATAATAGAGAAATCAATGGCGTTTCAATTGGATATTAGCTTTTGTTTCATAGACTTTCGAGCGGCATTCGATTCTGTCGATCGTGAGCAGATGTACCAGATAATGAAACACTATGGTCTGCCGCAAAAAGTGATAAACATCATAAGAAACAGCTATGATGGATTCAAATGTCGAGTCAAAGCCGAAGGTGAGAAGGGACGCTTATTTGATGTCAGAACAGGCGTTAGGCAGGGTGATGTGTGGTCCCCAATCCTATTCGGCCTTGTCATCAACTACATTTTAGCTAACTCGGTGCATGGAGGATTAGACATTGGGAGATTGGTGGCTGACTTAGATTTTGCTGATGATGTTGCTCTCGTGGGGGTCTCAGACAGTGAGGTGCAAGAAAACCTACATCGAATCGAGGCCCTAGCGGAAGCCGCTGGTCTGAAGATTAATGTGGCCAAAACAAAGAATATGGGCGTAAAATGCAACAGCCCAAATGTTGTTGCAGTGCCTAGTATCCAACAGAACGTGGAGATACTCACTGGAACACATAAAGGCAAACTAGGACTCCTGGCAGAGACATCTAGCCAGTCACGACTAACCATCGGCACGGAGGTGCTGCTGGGAACGAAAAAGAAAGCGGGCTGGTTCGAAACACAAGATGGCCGGAAGCTCAGACTGAAAAGCTTAGCGGAGGCTAAACCAGCGTTGGTAGCTTCACAACAACAATCTGCAGTAGCGGATTTAGAGTCGCTAGAAAATGAGAGTGGGTCAGCGGTGGCTGATCAAGAGTCTTTAAGATGTCAGAACTGTCAGCGGCAATTCAGTACAGTTACCGGACGCAAAGTGCACCAAACGAGATTCTGCAAAGCCGGTTTGTCAAAGAATGTCGTCGACAAGTCAAAGTTCGAGCAACTAGAGGCGAGCCTCACCTGTGACAAGTGTGAAAGGAAGTTCAAAACAGTCAATGGCCGAAAAGTTCACCAATCGAGATACTGTGGCAAACCTAAAGCAGCTGCCACACGCGTGTTTTCCTGCAAAGTACAAGATGTTATCGGAAACGAGTTTGAAAACATAGAAGCGTTCAAGTATCTCGGATCATATGTCAGCCTCAAGCATGGAGACCTCCAGGAAGTCAATTGCAAACTTGCAGAAGGTAGACAACGGTTTGCTAACTTCCAAAATCTCTGGAAGAGCAAGCAGCTCAGCGTGCACCTCAAGTGCAATTTGTACAAAGCACTCGTTTTATCAGCCGTGCTGTACAGCTCAGAGACTTGGACTCTTTCGAAATTAATGGAGAGAAAACTTGAGAGCTTCCACTGTGGTTGTCTTCGGAGAATTCTACGTGTGTCATATCTAGAGAAAGCAACGAACGATGAAATTATGTCAAGATCGCGAATGCCCCAACTATCCACGATGATCATGCTCAAACGGATAAAATGGTACGGTCACATCCAGAGAATGGAACCAGGAAGATTAGCCCGCAGTGCCTTCGATTGGGACCCGCCCGATCAATACGCCCATGCCAGACGCGCTCCTGGGGGGCAACGGAAAACGTGGATGAGTCAAATCGAAGGAGACTGTGTACGAAACAAAGTATCGTTCACCAGATTGCAGGAGAAAGCAGCAACCGGGTCAAAGAATGCCTTCAACAATTTCGTCGTACAGCACTTCACAGAATAACCAAACAAATAACTCTTCTTGTTTTGTTTGTATTTGTATTTGTATTTGTTGCCAACCGTGCCTTTATTTCATATTTGGAATTAAAGTGTTGAAACAGTAGTAGTAGTAGTTGTAGTAGTATTAGTAGTAGTAGTAGTAGTAGTAGTAGTAGTAGTAGTAGTAGTAGTAGTAGTAGTAGTAGTAGTAGTAGTAGTAGTAGTAGTAGTAGTAGTAGTAGTAGTAGTAGTAGTAGTAGTAGTAGTAGTAGTAGTAGTAGTAGTAGTAGTAGTAGTAGTAGTAGTAGTGGGAACGAAAGTAGTAGTAGTAGTTGTAGTGGGAACGAAAAAGAAAGCGGGCTGGTTCGAAACACAAGATGGCCGGAAGCTAAGATTGAAAAGCTTAGCGGTGGCTAAGCCAGCGTTGGTAGCTTCACAACAACAATATGCGGTAGCAGATTCAGAGTCGCTAAAAAATGAGAGTCGGTCAGTGGTGGCTGACCAAGAGTCTTTAAGATGTCAGAATTGTCAGCGGCAATTCAGTACAGTTACCGGACGCAAAGTGCACCAAACAAGATTCTGCAAAGCCGGTTTGTCAAAGAATGTCGTCGTCAAGTCAAAGTTCGAGCAACTAGAGGCAAGCCTTACCTGTGACAAGTGTGAAAGAAAGTTCAAAACAGTCAATGGCCGAAAAGTAAAACAGTCAATGGCCGAAAAGTTCACCAATCGAGATACTGTGGCAAACCTAAAGCAGTTGCCACACGCGTGTTTTCCTGCAAAGTACAAGATGTTCTCGGAAACGAGTTTGAAAACATAGAAGCGTTCAAGTATCTCGGATCATATGTCAGCCTCAAACATGGAGACCTGCAGGAAGTCAATTGCAAACTTGCAGAAGGTAGACAACGGTTTGCTAACTTCCAAAATCTCTGGAAGAGCAAGCAGCTCAGCGTGCACCTCAAGTGCAATTTGTACAAAGCACTCGTTTTATCAGCCGTGCTGTACAGCTCAGAGACTTGGACTCTTTCGAAATTAATGGAGAGAAAACTTGAGAGCTTCCACTGTGGTTGTCTTCGGAGAATTCTACGTGTGTCATATCTGGAGAAAGCAACGAACGATGAAATTATGTCAAGATCGCGAATGCCCCAACTATCCACGATGATCATGCTCAAACGGATAAAATGGTACGGTCACATCCAGAGAATGGAACCAGGAAGATTAGCCCGCAGTGCCTTCGATTGGGACCCGCCCGATCAATACGCCCATGCCAGACGCGCTCCTGGGGGGCAACGGAAAACGTGGATGAGTCAAATCGAAGGAGACTGTGTACGAAACAAAGTATCGTTCACCAGATTGCAGGAGAAAGCAGCAACCGGGTCAAAGAATGCCTTCAACAATTTCGTCGTACAGCACTTCACAGAATAACCAAACAAATAACTCTTCTTGTTTTGTTTGTATTTGTATTTGTATTTGTTGCCAACCGTGCCTTTATTTCATATTTGGAATTAAAGTGTTGAAACAGTAGTAGTAGTAGTTGTAGTAGTATTAGTAGTAGTAGTAGTAGTAGTAGTAGTAGTAGTAGTAGTAGTAGTAGTAGTAGTAGTAGTAGTAGTAGTAGTAGTAGTAGTAGTAGTAGTAGTAGTAGTAGTAGTAGTAGTAGTAGTAGTAGTAGTAGTAGTAGTAGTAGTAGTAGTAGTAGTAGTAGTAGTGGGAACGAAAGTAGTAGTAGTAGTTGTAGTGGGAACGAAAAAGAAAGCGGGCTGGTTCGAAAGACAAGATGGCCGGAAGCTAAGATTGAAAAGCTTAGCGGTGGCTAAGCCAGCGTTGGTAGCTTCACAACAACAATATGCGGTAGCAGATTCAGAGTCGCTAAAAAATGAGAGTCGGTCAGTGGTGGCTGACCAAGAGTCTTTAAGATGTCAGAATTGTCAGCGGCAATTCAGTACAGTTACCGGACGCAAAGTGCACCAAACAAGATTCTGCAAAGCCGGTTTGTCAAAGAATGTCGTCGTCAAGTCAAAGTTCGAGCAACTAGAGGCAAGCCTTACCTGTGACAAGTGTGAAAGAAAGTTCAAAACAGTCAATGGCCGAAAAGTAAAACAGTCAATGGCCGAAAAGTTCACCAATCGAGATACTGTGGCAAACCTAAAGCAGTTGCCACACGCGTGTTTTCCTGCAAAGTACAAGATGTTCTCGGAAACGAGTTTGAAAACATAGAAGCGTTCAAGTATCTCGGATCATATGTCAGCCTCAAACATGGAGACCTGCAGGAAGTCAATTGCAAACTTGCAGAAGGTAGACAACGGTTTGCTAACTTCCAAAATCTCTGGAAGAGCAAGCAGCTCAGCGTGCACCTCAAGTGCAATTTGTACAAAGCACTCGTTTTATCAGCCGTGCTGTACAGCTCAGAGACTTGGACTCTTTCGAAATTAATGGAGAGAAAACTTGAGAGTTTCCACTGTGGTTGTCTTCGGAGAATTCTACGTGTGTCATATCTGGAGAAAGCAACGAACGAAGAAATTATGTCAAGATCACGAATGCCCCAACTATCCACTATGATCATGCTCAAACGGATAAAATGGTACGGACACATCCAGAGAATGGAACCAGGAAGATTAGCCCGCAGTGCCTTCGATTGGGACCCGCCCGATCAATACGTCCATGCTAAACGCGCTCCTGGGGGCAACGGAAAACGTGGATGAGTCAAATCGAAGGAGACTGTGTACGAAACAAAGTATCGTTCACCAGATTGCAGGAGAAAGCAGCAACCGGGTCAAAGAATGCCTTCAACAATTTCGTCGTACAGCACTTCACAGAATAACCAAACAAATAACTCTTCTTGTTTTGTTTGTATTTGTTGCCAACCGTGCCTTTATTTCATATTTGGAATTAAAGTGTTGAAACAGTAGTAGTAGTAATAGTATTAGTAGTAGTAGTAGTAGTAGTAGTAGTAGTAGTAGTAGTAGTAGTAGTAGTAGTAGTAGGAGTAGTAGTAGTAGTAGTAGTAGTAGTGGTAGTAGTATTAGTAGTAGTAGTAGTAGTAGTAGTAGTAGTAGTAGTAGTAGTAGTAGTAGTAGTAGTAGTAGTGGGGGACAAAATCCAACCTCACCTCCACGTGGTGTCCCCTGGGGGTAGGTCATGTGCTGCGGCTCTCCGCTCACATGGTCGAGCCAACGAGGCACTGGTCTTCTAGTTTGTGGCGCAACTAGTCGTATCTCAGCCTTCAAACACCAAAGCAATGAGTACATTCAACCATGGCCCCGAGTCCCGGGTAAAGGGTGCTAAGAATCTCCCGAGGAACCAACTCAGAATTGCAACTTTAAACGTCAGAACACTGACCCAAGCCGGTTCTTTAGAGGCTTTGAAAATGGATCTGGCGCAATACAAGTTGGATATTCTGGGAGTGCAGGAGTCGAGATTGCAGGAGCAAGAAATTGATCTCGGAGACCACAAGCTCTACCTGTCTGACTCGTGGTTGTCTGGTGTAAAGTCGAGACAAGGAGGAGTGGGCGTTGCTGTAAAGAAGTCATTGATAAACAGCATCGTAGAACAAGTGGCTCTAAGTGAACGTATTTGCTACGTCAAGTTCGCGGCTCGGAGGAGAGCCAATCTAGCTGTTGTTGTCTGCTACGCACCTACGAATGAAGCTAGTCTCCAAGAGAAGGATTTGTTTTGGAGTCAACTTTCAGACCTAGTTTCCAGCTTCAAACATAGGGAGCGTATTTGTGTCATCGGTGACCTCAATGCAGAGCCTGGACACCAGTTGAATGACACCATGAGCTGCAGAGGCCTGTTTGGAATGGGTGAAGAAAATGAAAACTCGGAAAAGTTGTTATCATTTTGCACTTCACACAAATTGCTCGTAGGTGGTACATGGTTCCAGCATCGACAAGTGCATCGGTACACCTACAACCCTCCCGATCCGAGTTGTCGAAAAAAGATGCTGGATCACATTCTGTTTGCAGAGAGATACAGAGGATGTCTGACGAATGTGAGGACCAGAAGAGGGAAAACCACAATTACCGATCATGAAATGGTCATTGCGGAAGTATCTATGAAAATTTTGTCTAAAAAGCCATGTTTCACGCCCAGAATCAGTTCTGCAAAGCTGCAAGATGAAACAACGCGTGACTTATTCACGCAGGAGGTTAAGTTACATCTGGATAAGAGCGGCGATTTCGAGAATACAGAGCAGTCTTAGGACAATTTTCGAAAAGCCCTAAACCAAGCAGCAGTGAAATGCCTCCTTCCGGACAAGCGAGTGAACAAACCCTGGATTTCTCCAGATTCTCTGGAACTTATCCGGAAACGAGCTGATCTACAGTTGAAGAAACACAGCAGCGCGGTGGCGTTGTTAGAGTTCACAAACTGCTGTAAGGAAGTCAGAAAAGCTCTACGTGCAGACAAACGGGCATGGCTTGAACGCAAAAGCCAAGAAGTGCAGAGCTTTGCGGACAGAGGCAACTTGAAGGAGGTTTTTGGGGCATCACAGCAGATTTGCCGAAACTGGAGTCCCCAGTTGACCAAATTAGTTTCAAGCACTGGCGTCAACTTACCGACGAAAGAGGAACGACTTGAACGCTGGACGGAACATTTTAGTCAACTCCTGAATCCCTCAACATCCAGTGTCAGTACGAGATTGGATCCCGAAGAAGCAGCTGAAAGCTTGTCGATGGACCTGAGCCCAATTCGATTTGAAGAAGTGCTTGAAGCTGTCCGCAGGTTGAAGAATGGCAAGGCAAGTGGACCCGATAACATTTCCTGTGAGATGTTGAAATCACACAAGGGTATTGTCGAGTGGCTCTGGGACATCATAGATAAGTGTTGGTCGACGGAAGTTCTGCCCAATGACTGGAAGGTAGCAGAAATTGTCTCATTATACAAGAGTAAAGGAAAGAGGTGAGAGTGTTCAAACCACCGAGGGATCTCTCTATTGTCAGTACCAGGCAAAGTGTTCGCTTCCGTAATTCTCAATCGATGCAAAGATTCAGTGGATCGCGTCTTAAGGGAAGAGCAGTGCGGCTTCAGAAAAAGCAGAGGATGCGCCGATCAACTCTTTGCCCTGCGTCAAATAATAGAGAAATCAATGGCGTTTCAATTGGATATTAGCTTTTGTTTCATAGACTTTCGACCGGCATTCGATTCTGTCGATCGTGAGCAGATGTACCAGATAATGAAACACTATGGTCTTCCGCAAAAAGTGATAAACATCATAAGAAACAGCTATGATGGATTCAAATGTCGAGTCAAAGCCGAAGGTGAGAAAGGACGCTTATTTGATGTCAGAACGGGCGTTAGGCAGGGTGATGTGTGGTCCCCAATCCTATTCGGCCTTGTCATCAACTACATTTTGGCTAACTCGGTGCATGGAGCATTAGACATTGGGAGATTGGTGGCTGACTTAGATTTTGCTGATGATGTTGCTCTCGTGGGGGTCTCAGACAGTGAGGTGCAAGAAAACCTACATCGAATCGAGGCCCTTGCGGAAGCCGCTGGTCTGAAGATTAATGTGGCCAAAACAAAGAATATGGGCGTAAAATGCGACAGCCCAAATGTTGTTGCAGTGCCTAGTATCCAACAGAACGTGGAGATACTCACTGGAACACATAAAGGCAAACTAGGACTCCTGGCAGAGACATCTAGCCAGTCACGACTAACCATCAGCACGGAGGTGCTGCTGGGAACGAAAAAGAAGGCGGGCTGGTTCGAAATACAAGATGGCCGGAAGCTAAGATTGAAAAACTTAGCGGTGGCTAAGCCAGAGTTGGTAGCTTCACAACAACAATCTGCGGTAGCAGATTCAGAGTCGCTAGAAAATGAGAGTCGGTCAGTGGTGGCTGACCAAGAGTCTTTAAGATGTCAGAATTGTCAGCGGCAATTCAGTACAGTTACCGGACGCAAAGTTCACCAAACAAGATTCTGCAAAGCCGGTTTGTCAAAAAATGTCGTCGACAAGTCAAAGTTCGAAGTCAAAGAGCAAATAGAGGCGAGCCTTACCTGTGACAAGTGTGAAAGAAAGTTCAAAAAAGTCAATGGCCGAAAAGTTTACCAATCGAGATACTGTGGCAAACCTAAAGCAGTTGCCACGCGCGTGTTTTCCTGCAAAGTACAAGATGTTCTCGGAAACGAGTTTGAAAACATAGAAGCGTTCAAGTATCTCGGATCATATGTCAACCTCAAGCATGGAGACCTGCAGGAAGTCAATTGCAAATTTGCAGATGGTAGACAACGGTTTGCTAACTTCCAAAATCTCTGGAAGAGCAAGCAGCTCAGCGTGCACCTCAAGTGTAATTTGTACAAAGCACTCGTTTTATCAGCCGTGCTGTACAGCTCAGAGACTTGGACTCTTTCGAAATTAATGGAGAGAAAACTTGAGAGTTTCCACTGTGGTTGTCTTCGGAGAATTCTACGTGTGTCATATATGGAGAAAGCAACGAACGAAGAAATTATGTCAAGATCACGAATGCCCCAACTATCCACGATGATCATGCTCAAACGGATAAAATGGTACGGACACATCCAGAGAATGGAACCAGGAAGATTAGCCCGCAGTGCCTTCGATTGGGACCCGCCCGATCAATACGTCCATGCTAGACGCGCTCCTGGGGGCAACGGAAAACGTGGATGAGTCAAATTGAAGGAGACTGTGTACGAAACAAAGTATCGTTCACCAGATTGCAGGAGAAAGCAGCAACCGGGTCAAAGAATGCCTTCAACAATTTCGTTGTACAGCACTTCACAGAATAACCAAACAAATAACTCTTCTTGTTTTGTTTGTATTTGTTGCCAACCGTGCCTTTATTTCATATTTGGAATTAAAGTGCTGAAACAGTAGTAGTAGTAGTAGTAGTAGTAGTAGTAGTAGTAGTAGTAGTAGTAGTAGTAGTAGTAGTAGTAGTATTAGTAGTAGTAGTAGTAGTAGTAGTAGTAGTAGTAGTAGTAGTAGTAGTAGTAGTAGTAGTAGTAGTATTAGTAGTATTAGTAGTAGTAGTAGTAGTAGTAGTAGTAGTAGTAGTAGTAGTAGTAGTAGTAGTAGTAGTAGTAGTAGTAGTAGTAGTAGTATTAAGAATAGTAGTAGTAGTAGTAGTAGTAGTAGTAGTAGTAGTAGTAGTAGTAGTAGTAGTAGTAGTAGTAGTAGTAGTAGTAGTAGTAGTAGTAGTATTAGTAGTAGTAGTAGTAGTAGTAGTAGTAGTAGTAGTAGTAGTAGTAGTAGTAGTAGTAGTAGTAGTAGTAGTAGTAGTGGGGGACAAAATCCAACCTCACCTCCACGTGGTGTCCCCTGGGGGTAGGTCATGTGCTGCGGCTCTCCGCTCACATGGTCGAGCTAACGAGGCACTGGTCTTCTAGTTTGTGGCGCAACTAGTCGTATCTCAGCCTTTAAACACCAAAGCAATGAGTACCGATGCAAAGATTCAGTGGATCGCGTCTTAAGGGAAGAGCAGTGCGGCTTCAGAAAAAGCAGAGGATGCGCCGATCAACTCTTTGCCCTGCGTCAAATAATAGAGAAATCAATGGCGTTTCAATTGGATATTAGCTTTTGTTTCATAGACTTTCGAGCGGCATTCGATTCTGTCGATCGTGAGCAGATGTACCAGATAATGAAACACTATGGTCTTCCGCAAAAAGTGATAAACATCATAAGAAACAGCTATGATGGATTCAAATGTCGAGTCAAAGCCGAAGGTGAGAAAGGACGCTTATTTGATGTCAGAACGGGCGTTAGGCAGGGTGATGTGTGGTCCCCAATCCTATTCGGCCTTGTCATCAACTACATTTTGGCTAACTCGGTGCATGGAGCATTAGACATTGGGAGATTGGTGGCTGACTTAGATTTTGCTGATGATGTTGCTCTCGTGGGGGTCTCAGACAGTGAGGTGCAAGAAAACCTACATCGAATCGAGGCCCTTGCGGAAGCCGCTGGTCTGAAGATTAATGTGGCCAAAACAAAGAATATGGGCGTAAAATGCGACAGCCCAAATGTTGTTGCAGTGCCTAGTATCCAACAGAACGTGGAGATACTCACTGGAACACATAAAGGCAAAGTAGGAATCCTGGCAGAGACATCTAGCCAGTCACGACTAACCATCAGCACGGAGGTGCTGCTGGGAACGAAAAAGAAAGCGGGCTGGTTCGAAACACAAGATGGCCGGAAGCTAAGATTGAAAAGCTTAGCGGTGGCTAAGCCAGCGTTGGTAGCTTCACAACAACAATCTGCGGTAGCAGATTCAGAGTCGCTAGAAAATGAGATTCGGTCAGTGGTGGCTGACCAAGAGTCTTTAAGATGTCAGAATTGTCAGCGGCAATTCAGTACAGTTACCGGACGCAAAGTGCACCAAACAAGATTCTGCAAAGCCGGTTTGTCAAAGAATGTCGTCGACAAGTCAAAGTTCGAGCAACTAGAGGCGAGCCTTACCTGTGACAAGTGTGAAAGAAAGTTCAAAACAGTCAATGGCCGAAAAGTTCACCAATCGAGATACTGTGGCAAACCTAAAACAGTTGCCACACGCGTGTTTTCCTGCAAAGTACAAGATGTTCTCGGAAACGAGTTTGAAAACATAGAAGCGTTCAAGTATCTCGGATCAAATGTCAGCCTCAAGCATGGAGACCTGCAGGAAGTCAATTGCAAATTTGCAGATGGTAGACAACGGTTTGCTAACTTCCAAAATCTCTGGAAGAGCAAGCAGCTCAGCGTGCACCTCAAGTGCAATTTGTACAAAGCACTCGTTTTATCAGCCGTGCTGTACAGCTCAGAGACTTGGACTCTTTCGAAATTAATGGAGAGAAAACTTGAGAGCTTCCACTGTGGTTGTCTTCGGAGAATTCTACGTGTGTCATATCTAGAGAAAGCAACGAACGATGAAATTATGTCAAGATCGCGAATGCCCCAACTATCCACGATGATCATGCTCAAACGGATAAAATGGTACGGTCACATCCAGAGAATGGAACCAGGAAGATTAGCCCGCAGTGCCTTCGATTGGGACCCGCCCGATCAATACGTCCATGCTAGACGCGCTCCTGGGGGCAACGGAAAACGTGGATGAGTCAAATTGAAGGAGACTGTGTACGAAACAAAGTATCGTTCACCAGATTGCAGGAGAAAGTAGCAACCGGGTCAAAGAATGCCTTCAACAATTTCGTCGTACAGCACTTCACAGAATAACCAAACAAATAACTCTTCTTGTTTTGTTTGTATTTGTTGCCAACCGTGCCTTTATTTCATATTTGGAATTAAAGTGTTGAAACAGTAGTAGTAGTAGTAGTAGTAGTAGTAGTAGTAGTAGTAGTAGTAGTAGTAGTAGTAGTAGTAGTAGTAGTAGTAGTAGTAGTAGTAGTAGTAGTAGTAGTAGTAGTAGTAGTAGTAGTAGTAGTAGTAGTAGTAGTAGTAGTAGTAGTAGTAGTAGTAGTAGTAGTAGTAGTATTAGTAGTAGATTAGACTTCGAAGTTCGTTTTTCAGGGTATTGCTCCCATTCAATTGTCCAGATTCATAAGTTTCTGATTAATGTTGCAGTTTCCACATTTGCATACAATGCGCAAAGTGCATTTGTTTTCCTCTGTGTACTGATTTCAGAAATAACGCAAAAAAATTTTTGACACTGTGTTTTTATTTAAGCTTCTACCATAATTTGAATAGACTTCGAGCACTAAATTGTAGAGAACTTTTGTCCGGTGGAAAATATTTTCGTCTCTTTTTACTAACCATTTTTTTTGTTTATTTGTAGTTGTCCTCGGCTATGTTGACGAGTGGTACTTTCCTGAATACTGTCTGAGTTCGATAGTCCAACGTCGTATTTACCTTGTTTTAAAGCAATAAGGTGTAATAAGTCGTGCATTTCAATAAAAAGCTGATAGGCAACAAATTCATGATAACAAATCGCTGTTTATAGCTCTGCTTTTTGCTCAAAATCCATTTTGTAGCAATTTTTTGTAACTTTTCAATATCTTTCATTTGCGACTTATTCGGAAACGATGCCTGTGATCAATAAGTAACTATCGGTACAACGTAACCTAAATAAGCGTTAAGTTGAGATTGTTGTTCACACTTTTGAGAAATATTTCCTTTAAGTTTGAAAAAGGCACATAAACCTTTTCGTTTTCTAAAGGAGCAGTTTTCATTCCAATTTAGGATTTCTGAAACTTGGAGCCCAACGTCTCGCTGATTTTTTTTACTTGTTCTAGCTTATGATTGTTAATAGACGCCGCTATATTTCCCTCGATGTTCAGGAAATGAGTTTTGTTATAGTTTAGTCTCATTTGATTTTCTTTGCACCAAGTTGACAAACTAGAAACTGCGTTTCAGTATTGTATTGCTTCTCACTGATAAGTTTCATATCATCAGCAAAGCCATTGCAAATTACTTCAGTTAGGTGTTCAGGTAAGTCGTTGATGAAAATAATGAAGAAAAGAGGTCCTAATATAGAGCCCTGTGGGACACCACTGGTGACTTTTATCAAATCAGATACCTCATTGTTGATTTTCACATATTGTTTGCGATTCGTTAGATACGACGATATCAATTGAATTAACTTCCCACTAAGGCCAATGTTATAAAGCTTCTGTATCAGAATATTATGTGGTACAGTGTCAAAAGCTTTTGCAAAGTCAAGATTTAAGACGCATAGGTCTTTGATCGCTGCATTATCAAACTTTTGGTACGATGTGTTGAAAAATAATAGTAACTACAAATTTGCCGATCATTTTTTCCTGAAGCCAAATTGATTTTCACAGAGTTTGTGTCTGACTAGTTCGTATATTTCATCATATATAATTTATAATTTTCGCGAGTACCTTGGACATGCAGTTTAACAGAATTATATGTCGGTAGCAAGTTACATCTGATTTATTACCGTCTTTCAAAATGGGATTTATTTGGCATACTTTCCAATATGTAGGATAGGTTCTATTATTCATTATTGTTTAGTACAAGAATGTGACTGACTTTGTGATTGAACTACCACAATTTCTCAGCGGTAACTTTCAAATTTCGTTCAATCCAATAGATTTGTGGATATTAAGATCTTTGAGCAGGTTTTCGAATTTTGTGGAATCAACAAAATTAAGATTTTGTTTTGTGCAGGTTGTTGGTATTTCTGTTTTTTGATTAAAGACGCTCACAAAGAAGAAGTTGAAGCTCTCAGCTTTTGTTTATCTGTGGTTAGCTCCATACCCATCCAAAACAACATAGGAGGTACTTGTGGATTTTTGCAAATTGATGAAATATATTTTTGTATTTTGCTGAATTGTTGGCTTTCAAAAATTTTGGCTTCATAAACTGAGAGATCATTATCAACCGCTTTACAAACCTCTACTTCTAATTTTTTAATCCTCAGTTTGAAGCTGAGATTAGATTTTTCACCTCATTTTTTAGTGTTTAACTTATTTATCATATGGGATGTTAAATTTGAGTTCCATGGTTGTAAACTTGCCCAATGTTTAGTGACTAGCTGTATATTTTCTCTGATTTTGTTGCGTAGCCATGTATAGAACTGTTCCAGAAGGAAATCGATATTAGTGTAGCCAAAAAGGAGTGAATGGATCAATTGTAAGGTTGTAATTAAACTCTTTTCAGCCAGCATTATAATAGGCAAACTTGTTACTCGCTTGAATTAATGGTGCATCAAGTAAGAGGTTTATTTCAGTACGAATTGGAAAATGGTCGGAGCAAGGCTGGTTATGAATACTAAAATTCTTGAACAGCAAACGGTCATAGGTACAATTGAGATTATTTCTGGATTTTAGCATAAAAACACATCTAGTTGACTAGGATATACATTTGAGAGATTATTTTCTATAAATTGATCAAAAATTAATTCATCGTAGTCTTTTGTTGTAGACATATTCATCCAAGACGTTTCTGTAAAATTGACGTCACCTATAAGCACAACTAAGTAATTGGTGTCCACAAAGGAGTTTTTTTAGTTTTTCAGGAAGGTTTAAGAAATCATTTACTGCCCACCGGTAGTTGCTTTGCTCGGGCGCATTGTATATGCAACAAATTATAAGAGAAGACATTGAAAGGTTGATTTTAACAACAATTAAGGCCTCATGAACTAAAGGAATATCCACATTTTCGTGTTTAAGGGATGATTTTAACGCAAATAGAACTCCCTCGTGTTTACTTTTGAAGTCAGTGATTTCCCTATCTTTTTGATATATAAAATAAGAGGGTATAAATGCTGCTTCGTTGGTGACCTCAGCAGTTAATCATGTTTCTGTTATGCACACAATGTTTGTTACTCGTTTGACTTTCTTCATTGACGTTTGGAATGATAACCCAATGGTCGCCTTCTTTCTTCTCGAACTCAACATGCCGAATTAGTAGCAAATTTGAATCTATTCCGCTAGTGATCAGTTTTTGCCTTTTAATGAATGTTTTGTTTTCTTTTTTGCGTCCTCGGATGACAATTCAGGACTGATATAAATTGATCTGTACTTATAGTTTTTCAAGCGGCTGACTGATTTCAGGATGAGATCTCTACTAAGTTCGCTTGCTGTATGAACAAGGATTACTCTTTCTTTTTTTGTTTTCAGAGTTGTACTTTCCAAGCCTCACAAGTTTGGTGATTTTTCTGTCGTCCACGTTTAGGTGCTCTAAAATTTGCTCTACGTGGCACAGGTCGTCTTGCATTCTGTCAGCAACCTCCTTGGATTTTGACTCATTAATTCCCCTAATTCTATTTCGGTAATTTTTTAAATGAAAGTCTGCGGTTTGTACACTACTTTCCCGGCGTTGGTTGCTCCACCAACACTTGCGAAAGATTCATTTGGTTTTTTGAGACTTTTGATCTCCTTTTGCATGTTATCCAGAGATATGTTATGTTAGAATATCGATCAAACTATAGTCTTAAACTTAGTGAGAATTAGAAAGAAAGTTTAACTTACCAGATTAGAAAGACAAGCAATTTGATTTTGATCAAAGAAATTATATAAATGAATCGTCAAGAAATGGTGCTGAGAATCAATATTCGGTTCAAATTGGTGAATCTAGATAACTATTATTAGAGTTAGATTAATTGATGTAAAATCTTCCCAGCATGTATTAAATGATGATGATATCTCCGGAAGTGTGAATGAATTCTCAGAAAAGTGCAAATGCATTCCATTTATGGTTCCCTTTGCGACTGATTTGCAGAAGCAAACCATATTGGGTAACCTTTGCGACCCCCACTATAAATCACGGTGCTAAGATTAGTTTTGTATCTTGACTTTTTCACACTGATAATGGGTATATATACAGCTGATTTTTGAGTCCTTTTTCATCCCCAAATTCAAATCACCATCTTGATCTTATAATCAGATCTTTCCTGTAAATCTCTAAATTCTACTGTAAAATATCATTTTGTTATTCTCTCATTTTTGAGAAATTAATTCTTTTACTTAGTTAAAAACCCTTTTTATTCCGCTTGCGAAAGTCCATAACCCAACAGGTTATGGGCCCAGCAATTTTCTAAGTCATAAAATTAATTTCCAAAACAAAACTAATTTGTTGTTGACAGTCATAATCCTTTTCCGCTTAGTACCTTTTCTTTACACAACTGTTTTGCCTGCTCAAACTTCAATGGATCAACAGACAGTGAAGCTGCTGACCTACACAGGAAAGGCACAGGACTTTCCAATCTGGAGCACAAGATTTGTGGCGATGATGCAGACAAAGGGACTCTACAAATCACTACTGGGGACAGAGGAGCAACCCAATGAGCCTGCGCCACTGGCCAATGGGGCAACCAATGATGAAAAGAAGAACCACAAGGTGCTGAAGGATGCATATGAGAAGGAAGTTGCAGACATCAAGGAAAAACGGAACAATGTGTGGTGCCATCTGGCACTGACTCTAGATGCAACAACCCTCATGCTGATGAGACATGACTGTCTGGGAGATGATGGCATTGGAGATGGAGCAAAGGCTTGGAAGCTTTTGCAAGAGAGATTTCAGAGTGTGGAGACGCCGACAGTGGTGACTTTAGTGGCACAGCTTGCTCAACTGCAGCTCGAGGATTCTGAGGATTTGGACAGCTTCTTCATCAGAGGACAGGAATTGCTCACAAGGCTACAAGAAGCAGGGGAAGCAGTCTCAGAGACCCTCTTCAACGCCTTGGTCCTCAATGGTCTGCCAATGAGGTATGAAAGTTTTGTAATACAGGAAAGCTTCAACTCGGCAACGAACTTCACAGAGTTGAGAAAAAGGCTGCAGAACTTTCATGAGAGCACGGTGCAGAGACACAAGGGACAAAGTGGTTCAGTGGCACTGGCAGTGAAGCGTGACTTCAAGAAGGGACCCAGGAAAGGAAACTGCTTTGTGTGTGGGGTCCCTGGACACTTTGCCAAGGACTGCAGGAAGAAGGAGACAGCACAATGCAGCAAGTGTGGTGAGAAGGGTCACCTAGACAGGGCATGCAAGAGACAAAGAGATGGAGGCAAACATGAGTCAGTGGCAATGGGTCCAACATTGGCTACACCAGACGAGGAATGCTGGGCAGCTCTTACCCAGTGGAAGACAGCAGGCATGCTAGTGGACAGTGGTTGTACAGATCACATAGTGACAAACATCGATGCGTTCCTGGACTTTGTGCCCATTCAATCAGTGGTCAGAAATCCCAACGGAGAGGCTTCCAGAGTGGTGGGCAGAGGCTGTGTGAGGATCAGCATACCCTCAAACAAAGGGGAATTCCAATGCGAACTCAAAAATGTTCTGTGTGCCGGACTATTCTTCAAACCTCCTATCAGTCTCAAGATGCACGGAGTGGGGACATAGCTTCACTTTCGAGAGAGGAAACAGCTGCATGAAACTCCAGAAGGGAACTCGGGTAAAACTAACACAAGAAAATAATTTGTTTTACTTACCCTGCAGCGTTCTAGAATTCAAGATGAGTTCCAACAGCGTGAAACTTGACAGTGCAAGGAAGTGGCACAGACGATTGGGTCATTTGAATCAAGCAGATGTGGTCAGGAATGCACCAGAGACAGTGGGGGAACTCGATGATGTATGCAATGTGTGTGCATTGGCCAAGATCACAAAGACTCCAGTACCAAGAGTGGCAGAGACCCAAGCAGAAGAGAAGCTGGAGAGGGTGTTCACAGACGTGATGGGACCTTTCAGAGTAGAGTCACTGTCAGGGTTCCGGTTCTGCATAGTGTTTGCAGACCAGTACACGAAGTTTGTGTTTGTGGATTTGCTTAAGGCAAAGAGTGAAGCACTGGCCAGCCTGAAGAAATTTGTTCTCAGTGTGGGGACGCCCAAGAAACTGAGGCAAGACAATGCGAAGGAGTTTCTCTCAGAGCAGTTCAAGACGTACTGCTTAGATGCAGGCATTCTACAGGAGAAGACCATACCAGAAACGCCACAACAGAATGGGTTAGCTAAGAGGTGCAACAGGACACTGCTGGAGATGGCAAGATGTTTGCTCATTGACTCAGGACTTCCCAAGATGATGTGGGGAGCAGCAATTCTTCACGCAGCAAGGATCAGAAACTTGTTTGTGAGACGAGGAGAAGAAAAATGCCCAGCAGAGCTGATGAGAGGTATAAAACCTAAGCTTCCAATTAGTAAATTATCTATTTTTGGTTGCACAGTCTTCATGAGGAAGAGGGACAGAGAAGTCAGCAAACTTGAACCCAAGGCACTGGAAGGAAAGTTTGTGGGTTACACTGAAGGAGAAAACGGATACCTGGTGTACATACCCAACACACGCAAGGTGATGGCAGTTCGAGATGTGATCATCAAGGAGTCTGAAGTGGGCTCAATCCCTGACAACAAAGAAACGGCGGACCTACTAGATGATGGGTCGGAACTGGGAATCTGGCACCCAGATGATGGTCATCAAGATGATGACAACAGAGACAGACAGGACACATCTACTGCAATAAAGGAGGAGTGGCATGACGCAGGGAGCGTGAATACTCAAGAAACAACACTGAGACAAGAGGCCTCGGATGTTGGAGAAACAGCACTAGATGAAGAATCTACTGCAACAAGAGGGAGTCACAGAGACTCAGATTCACTGGAAGACAGTGACACAGAAGACTTCTCACAGTTAGAGACAGTTGGCTTCAATGAAGATGCACTGGAACACGCTGACAGAGCAGAGCCCAGACGAAGGACACGAGCAAGGAATGTTCCGCAATTTTTTGGAGAAGTCAGGACCCATCTTGCTGTGACTGAGGGCGACTATGTGGAACCCAAAACAGTCTACGAAGCCAAGCAAGGTGACGATTGGGACCAGTGGCACCGGGCAATGAAGGACGAGGTCAAGGCACTCCAAGAAAACGAGACTTGGAACCTAGTGAGACCACCCACAGACAGGGACGTCATACCGGGCAAATGGGTTTACAAAGTGAAATTGGGACCCAGTGGTCAAGTGGACAAATACAAAGCGCGCTATGTGGCGAAAGGCTTCAAACAAGTGGAAGGACTGGACTACTTTGAGACTTTTGCGCCTACCTGTAAGCCAGAGACATTCAGGATTCTACTTCAGCTATCAGCGAAGCAAGACCATGTGATGCACCAATTTGATGTCAAGACTGCTTTCCTGCACTCGACAATCGAGGAAGAAGTGTATCTGGAACAGCCACAGGAGTTTGTAAAACGCGGATCAGATGGGGAGAAGTTAGTATGTCGACTAAATAAATCAATTTATGGTTTGAAACAGGCTGCTAACAACTGGTACAAAGAGCTGGCAAACTTCCTACTGAGACAGGGGTTCACCAGAAGCAGGAACGATCACTGCTTGTTCGCAAGATCAGAAGCAGAGGATCACACCTTCATCTTGGTCTGGGTTGACGACATCATAGTAGCATCAAGAAGTATGACAGTGGTCTCTGATGTCAAGAAGGCACTAGAAGCAACCTTTCACATGGAAGACAGAGGGAGACTACACTGGTTTCTTGGTCTAAGAATCAGACGAGAAGAGGGCAAAGTCACAGTCGACCAAGAACGCTACATAGAAACAATGCTTGAGTGGTTTCAAATGGATCAATGCAAACCCTCAAGAACTCCAGCTGATTTGAATTTGAAACTTCAGACAGCACAGAACGAAGACGAAGAAGTGGACCAGAGGATCTACAGAAGCTTGGTTGGATCACTTCTGTATCTGGCCAAACAGACGAGGCCAGACATCATGTTCACAGTCAACATTCTGTCCAGACACATGAATGCACCTACCAATCAACACTGGATGTGCGGAAAACGACTTCTGCGATATCTTCAAGGTTCAAAAGGTTTAAAACTTACTAACACAAAAGAGGCTAGTTATGATTTAGTGGGGGAAAGTGATGCAGACTGGTCTGGAGACGTGAACGACAGAAAATCAACAACGGGCTATTACTTCAAGCTCAACGGACGTGGCGCAGCACTCAGCTGGGGTGTCAAGAAGCAGGCCACAGTTGCTCTTTCTTCATCAGAAGCAGAATATCAGGGCATGGCAGCAGCAGTTCAGGAAGCACTTTACCTGAAACAACTTCTAGAGGATTTTGGCATCCAACAGAAACGTCCAATAGCAATTGGAGAAGACAACCAAAGTTGTATCAGACTCTGCCAAAACCCAGTCATGCACAAAAGGAGCAAGCACATCGAAACAAAGTTTCACTTCATCCGGGACAAAACGGAGGATGGGACTATTTCAATTCATTACGTTCCTACAGACAAAATGGCAGCGGACATCTTCACAAAGTCCTTACCCGTTTCGAAAGTGGAAACATTCAGAGCAGTTTTGATGGGAACAAACTCTACGCAATCAGCTCAAGTCTGAGTGGGGGTGTTAGAATATCGATCAAACTATAGTCTTAAACTTAGTGAGAATTAGAAAGAAAGTTTGACTTACCAGATTAGAAAGACAAGCAATTTGATTTTGATCAAAGAAATTATATAAATGAATCGTCAAGAAATGGTGCTGAGAATCAATATTCGGTTCAAATTGGTGAATCTAGATAACTATTATTAGAGTTAGATTAATTGATGTAAAATCTTCCCAGCATGTATTAAATGATGACGATATCTCCGGAAGTGTGAATGAATTCTCAGAAAAGTGCAAATGCATTCCATTTATGGTTCCCTTTGCGACTGATTTGCAGAAGCAAACCATATTGGGTAACCTTTGCGACCCCCACTATAAATCACGGTGTTAAGATTAGTTTTGTATCTTGACTTTTTCACACTGATAATGGGTATATATACAGCTGGTTTTTGAGTCCTTTTTCATCCCCAAATTCAAATCACCATCTTGATCTTATAATCAGATCTCTCCTGTAAATCTCTAAATTCTACTGTAAAATATCATTTTGTTATTCTCTCATTTTTGAGAAATTAATTCTTTTAGTTAGTTAAAAACGCTTTTTATTCCGCTTGCGAAAGTCCATAACCCAACATGTTAGTTTGCTCTATACTGTACGCAAAGTTCGAGATTTCTTCGGGGAGTTCTTTCAGTTGGTCATTCAGAGCTGTATTATCAGTTGATTCCATTTTTAAAAACGAGTTGCCTTTTTTCCCGGCGCATTGATTACAAATGTGGAGTATGTTAATCTCATATTTGATTAGGATGTTGTTTTGCTGTTACTACTTTTGGGGACTGGCGTATTTTCATTGGATTTTGTCAATATTGAAATTTTTTTGCTTTCAAAAAATGCCTCCAAAATTTAATCTTTGTCTCTGTGTAAGCTGAATTTCACTGCGAGCAAAGTATCACTGCGAAAAGGTCACTACGAAAAGGTCACTGCGAAAAGGTCACTGCGAGCAAAAAAAAACACGAAAGGTTTCTTTCTTTGTGTCTATGTAACCTGAAAGTCACTGCGAGCAGAGAAAGAAAAGGGAAAACAAGCGATTTGACTATCCACTGAAGGAACCACAATAGCAAAATCCGGAACTTTGTAGTAGTAGTAGTAGTAGTAGTAGGAGAGTCTTTAGGGTCGGAGCCCTCGGGTGTGGAACCCTTCAGTTTTCGTTTGGCACGAGTTTTTTCATTGGATTGCAGATTCCACAGTTGCATAGAAGTCTCCAGGTGCAGCTGTCGAGTTCGTTGTAGGTACTCAACTGTGGAACTTTTCGGCCGTTACCTTTTCGTCGTAACTCTGGGTCGTAAAATTTGTAAAGGATGTTATCTTTGAGCAAATTTTTTAGATTGTTGATTCCGTTTTCGTTCAAATGCACTTCGTCTCTGATTTTTCGACAATTTTTGCTTTCTGAGATAGTGATTGGAGCTACGAAATTTCCAGCTGACGTCCGTCTTTTGTTTGAATAAATCGTTTAAGGATTGAGCTCTGGCAACATTTTCACCACGCGGGGGTATTCCGATGACAAATACTTCGCAGCAGTTGTAAATTTATTTGCTAATTCAACAAGATCGTTCACAATTGCTATGTCAGCTTCCGAATCGTCAGTTCCGTTATACAAATTGTTTCCACCCAGAAAGAACAATAAGTGTGTAGTTATCTCTTGCTGGAATAAATTTGTAATGTTGGATTTGTCCACCAGGGAAAGAGAGGATATTGAAGTTCCCAAATTCCCGAGCTTGCGAATGGGCTATAAGTAGGTGGCTTGTGGGTGCAGGTTTGAGTATATGATACCTCATTCGTTACATACAAGGCTTGTCTCTAAAACCTTCCCATTGGAAGTCTCCAGTACAAGGCCATTCATTCAAATTTTGAAAAGACACTATTTAATAAGTTGTCCTCTTGTTTGTTAATCTTGACTGGAGAAGTTGACCTGGACTGACAAAAGTTGTCAGTGTCTTAGAATTGGGCTCCACTAGAAGTACAGTGACACGAAACTTTACATCTACGAATTTTCGCCTGAAGAAATGCAATTCTGATTTTTGGTTCCGGGCATGTTATTTGATTAACACCTGCAATGATGTCTGTTGACGTGACATACTACGGGATGAACAGAATAAGCAGAAATTACTCTGGCTATACATGAGGTACTTCGAAATGAAATATAGAGAAAACGATATGTGCACTTGGAGACTTCTATGGATGCACAAATTGTAGAGAGGAAGAAACTAAACTTTGATAACGAACTTTGTTAACTGACTGAAAAACTCATGGGTCTTTCCCATTATAGCCCCCCCCAGCTTAGTGTTCAGATAACCATAGCCCCCCAATCATGGTAATTTTACCATAATGGGGGGGAGGGGACTATAATGGGAAAGACCCAACTTATCTCACCGGGAGATTAACCCGGTTAGATTTTCCTAAAGCCTCGGTTATTATTATTATTATTTTATAGCTACACAAATTTTGTATCTGGGGGTATAAAAATCACGGGAACAAAATAGATCCGTATCTTGATTTTCGTTTCAGAAAAAAATGAAGCTTTTGTTGTTTTTATCATTGCTTAGCTGCCTTGATTTTCTCCATGCGTATTTTGTGACCATCGATGCGCATTCAGAAGAGTGTTTCCATGAAAGAGTTGAGAAGAAGGCAAAGATGGCACTGATTTTTGAAGTTGCTCAAGGGGGATTTCTGGACATAGACGTTACGGTTTGTGTGCACTTCGATTTCGTTATACGGTTCATTTCAAATATATCCTAAATGTTCTTTATGATTTCGATTGTGTTTAGATTATGGCTCCAGATGGTAAACTCATCTATCAAGGAGCCAGAGAGTCGAATGGCAGGAATACTTTCTCTGCTGATGTTGCTGGGGTGTACAAATACTGTTTTGGAAATAAAATGTCGACCATGACCCCGAAAGTTGTGATGTTCAGTATGGATGTTTTCAATGCTAGTGCCGACAAAGAGGAGACAGGAAAGCCTGAAGGTATGTTCAAACTTCCTGGCATTTAAAAGCGATAGTCATTTCTCCTTAATTTTTTCATCTTTGGGGAGGTCTTCGATGTTGAGTTTGTGCAAATAATCAGTTCCGCATCTGATAAAAAAATTCTCTGCCGAAACCTTTAGCATATCTTAAATATATAAATTGAGATAAAATTTTATGTTTAATCGACTAGAACATCATCAACTTTGTTCAAGTGAAAAACTTACGTATCGTTTTACCTTTCATAACAAATTATTTTATATGACGCAGCTCTAAAAGAATGAGCAGAACGTATGAGCAGAACTAAAGCAAAACGATCTTTTGATGAATACAAAGAATTTGATAAACACATGTCAACAGGAAAAATATCCAATGCCATTCAAAGTCTTACAGAAGAAGCGAAAGGTGGTGTCCTTTCTTTAACTGACAAAGTTGACATGAAAACAGTTCTTGATGTCTTACGCGAGAAACATCCGGAATCAAGCAAAGCAATTTTGAATTATCTAGTGAGCAATGAACATCCAAAAAATTTGCCATACCATCAATCCATATTTGAAAAACTCAATGCCTAAATGGTTACAAAGTCTGCCATGAAGACCCATTGGAGTCATGGCCCTTGCGGTCTTGATGCCAACGAATGGCAAAGGCGTCTGACTTCCTTCAAGTCGTCTTCAACTGATCTATGCAAAACAATTGCTAAACTAGCAATACGCATAGCTACGTCTCATTTGACTTTCCTCCTTCGATATAATTCATGTCGGTTGATAGCTTTTGATAAATGCCCTGGTTTACGACCGATAGGATCATCTTACCAAATGCCACATTATTACTAAAGAACATCTTTTTGAAAAAGCACTGCAGTTTTTTTCACCGACGAAGTGGAAATAGTTGGCGGTTGTAGAGCACTTGGTAGTGTAATAGGTTGTGATAATGTAGAAAAAAAATTGTGGAAAGATCACTGAAACAGCCGAAATGGCTGTGAAAAAAGCTGGACGCTCATACCAATGTTTCACCTCAAAATGTTTTTAAATCGTTCACTTCATCGGTTCAGCATAAATTGACCCTCTATGCACGTACAACACCCAACATCGAAGATCTTTTAAAAGAATGTGAGATATCAATCAACGATGAGCTGTTACCTAATCTATTAGAATCCCGCGTACAATGAAAATACAGGAACATCTCGTGAACGATAAGTGAGTGAACTTCCTTATACCCGAAGACTGCTTTAGGGAATATGAACGATCAGTTCAACTGTCAAGTCCCTTATCCCTATCTTTGCCCGAAGCCGAACTAAAGCAACAACAGATCATGCAAGAAATCAAAAAGGAGAAAGCTTGTTATCAAATCATAAAAAGACAAAAAATGAAGAGCGAATTGAATAAGAACGAGATTTACTCACTTGACTTAGCTAGTGAAAAGGGAGCATCAGGCTGGTTAAACGCTATGCCATTGAAGCGATATCACTTCGACCTAACAAAAAGCGAGTTTCGTGATGGCAGTGCCCTTCGCTGTGGCTGGGAACCAGTGACGATGCCATCACTGTGCGCATGCAACGAAAACTTCACTGTTGCTCATGCCCTCTTCTGTCAGAAACGAGGATACACGCACATGAGACATAGTGAACTCCGCGATTCAATTTCGAACTTGTTAAGTGATGTCTGTCATGATGTAGAGATCGAACCTCATTTTCAGCCGTTGCAAGGGGAAACCTTTGCTCTTAAATCAACGACAACTGATGATGATGCAAGATTAGATATCAAGGACTTTGGGAGTCGAGGTTCAACAAAACCTATTTTGATGTTAAAATTCTCAACCCTTGTGCAAAAAGTTGCCCTGAAAGCAGTAGCGAAGCATACAATATCATGAAACTATCAAAATCGAACAAGTATGAACAAAGAATAACTGAGGTTGAGAAAGCAACATTTTGTCCGCTTATCTTTGCATGCACTGGTGGAGCTGGCCCATCAGCTTCAAAAGCGCTGAAACAGCTGGCATCAAAGCTTTCTGCTCGAAAAGAAGTCAGCTACGCTGATATCATATCATATCTAAGGACAAAAATCAGCTTTGCTCTCCTGAGGAGTTTCGTCCTCTTCATTCGCGGGTCATGGACGCTTAGGCGGCGCGAAATTTTTGATGCTTCGATGGGAGCTGTGGTTGAAGAAGGGAGGCTGTTAGTGTGACTCAACTGCTTTCGTCATTAGCTGTTTATTTTCTAATGCTTTCTGTCTTTTGTTTTACTTCCTCAGCGGATGTTTATATATAATCATTTTATTGATAGATTTAAGCAATACTTTATAAAGATGTAGTGCTGGGAGGGCCCCGGACCAGCCAATATTCACCCAGTGTTGGGGAGGGGCATTTCTTAATTTACCGTTTAAAAAAAAGAATTATAGTGCCTTGCTTCTGTTGCGATGCTATGAATAAGTATTTTTGCGGTAAATTTACATACGATGCTGTGATGTTTCATAATGAGGGCTCAATGTTCCGTCCAGTAGGTGGATCACACCCCCATTTATACAAAAAAGATGAAAAAAGTTCTCTCATTGATTTATAAGCTGAGGCATGTCCAATATGGTCTCCAGATCCATGAGATTTATTAAGGTGATGCGGTTTACGCTTCCAAATGTACTTGATAATGCTTATATATTCCTATTTAAGATGAAGAGACGTCCCATAACAAGCTGAAGGATATGGTCGAGAAGTTGGCGAGGGGTCTGACTAATGTGAAACACGAGCAGGAGTACATGGAAGTCAGAGAACGCGTTCACAGACAAAGTAAGTAAAACTTGGAAAGTATCTCAGTTTTGAAATAATTGATATGAACGTAATTCTCACCCAAAAGCATCAAAATGTAAATTACAATTGATTAATTGCTTGCAAACGAAGTTTGCAGCAATTATAGTAGCCCTGCTAGTCTTTCGTTTAATGCGACTTCTGGTACTATCAACTTTTTGTCTGAGCACTTGACTTTTCGTCCTTAAAAACGCAATAAACGTGAAAGCCTAGAGGGCATTAAGTCCCTGATCAGCTCTCTTAGATTTCTAATCATGTAAATTTCACCGAAGCTGCGGAGAAGACGTAAAACCATGGTGTAAAGGGCAGTTTTTTGGCTCATTTTTTGACCCTCCTAATCTCTCCACCTTTCCACCGCTTTCTGCCCCTAACCCCCTACACTCAACCACCCCCCCCCCCCGCCATCATCAATTAACCCACCAATTAATTATAGCATTATAGTATCCTCTTTTCACTCTGTTTTCCCGACTCCCAGGTAAGCATTAGCTAGGCTCCCAGTTAGGTTTTGAAGTCAAACTCTCAGCAGTCGTGAGACAAACTTGTACGACGTTATTTTAGTTTCATCGCCGCTGCAAAAAATACACTCATTCCGTAGTAGCCGCTGCATATAAATGCACTCACTCCTTAGTAAATTTCAGTGATGAGTAAGATTCATTATAACGATGGGCTGTTCTGTTCTACTGCAGGCCTGCGCCAGAGCTAATTACGAGCTCAACGAGGACTATCGATTATGAAAATGAAACATCTACGCGGTTTACCATGTTTCAATCTAAAACTACAACTTCCTATTGTGTTTTTAAAAAGTTACAATTTTGAAACTTCCATAAAAGCAGTTGTCAAAATTGTAAAACTTGAAAACCGTAAAAGTGCTGCAGAATTGATTTTTTTTAGTGATATTGACTGTATTATTTACTTCCGCTAAAGCTAAACCGGGGGGGGGGGTATGGTGTGATGGTGTGGAATCAACGGACATCATGAACCGATCGTTCGATTTTGCCAATTTTAGTAAACGAGAACACAAATTCACGAGTGGTGCTCTGGGCTTTTTTCGAGGCCGCTGTTCTGGTGACGATGACGATCGGACAAATTTATTACCTCAAGAGGTTCTTTGAGGTGCGACGAGTCGTCTGAAAAGGGAGAAAGTTGAAAGGAATTAGGGAAACGACGACAAATGGATATCATGCCACACTGATGAATAAATGAATCGATGGGGGAATGGAACCCAAAAACTAGACTGGACTGAACTTAACTAAATGGGATCAATTTGGCCACCCTTCGCCAAAACATTTTAACCTTCACCTAAAAATTCTGAGGGAATACATTTTTAGCGCCACCTTCTATACGTGCTATTAGTCAGTACACATTGTAAAGTGTTATTCAAGTTTTGATTTGCAAACAACGTGGGGGGGGGGGGGGTGGTGAAAAGCACGGGCCAAGGCCTACAGAATTGATCCCTGAATTGTCATTCACTGTGAATTTGACTATGAACTATAAATGTAAATGTATAATGTAAAAAAATAAGTGAAACCGGCAGCCAATTTTATGTGCACCATTAATTATACCCCTAAAGAAAAATAGAAAATAGTTTACGTCATAAAGTCATGAACTGGACAGAAATCGGATGCTGAATGAAGAATTTCGACTTTGGCTTATCGGTAGTGTAGAAAAATGTAGATTGATTGATTAGCGTCGATTAAGTGAGCTAAGGGAACTGTTTCTAAGACGCAATTTCATGTCATAGAATAAGAGAATTATAATTCCGTGAGTTTAATAATTCCTTGAAATCAAGTTTTGGTGAAGTTTTCGTGAAATCAAGTTGTACTCTTAGAAATCAACGTACGGTTGCAGTTGATTTTTGGCTGTTGATTACTGATTGAGATATTTACCTGCGCCTATAGCCTGCAGATGTCTGCCAATCATACTGCAGATTTCAAATTACTATTATGAAAATTACCTAATCAGTTATAAATATAATGGGGCTTTGGTCATGAGTTTTACTCTTTGTAAATTTGTTCAGTTTATCCTTAAGTTTTCATATACTTATTATGTGCTTTTTCAGTATCAATATAAATTATGGTTAATTCTTTTGAAATTAAGTGACTGCATAGTTTTAGCTTTTTAGTAGTTCAAATCTGAAAATTGAGATTCAGATCAAATGTAGATAAGTGTCTAAGGGGTGGGGTTCCCCATTATAGTCCCCCAAAATTTCAATCAATTATTGTAGAAGTGATGGTCTTTTTTGTGTATAATTTTTTGCTCGAAATTTTGCGCTTCTGTTCGAGGGCATTCTTTGACTTCTCAAGTGACTTTTTCACGCTTGTCTTTTTTGAGTGATCTCAAGTTCTTTTACTCTGATGTAAACTTCGTTGCTGAAATAAAGCCATTGCAGGATCTTTTCCGTTTGTGCCCCTCAGTACGTTATGCGCTCCCCAGTTACAGAGCACGTGTCACCTTATCGTAAATTAAGATCTTTTCAGTTTGTGCCCCCCCCCCCCCCCAGCTTAGTGGGCGCATATTATTTGCGCCCCCAGACGCACGTGCCATATTTTTACATCATGATTTACTATGTAATGGCACGTGCTCTGTAACTGGGGGGCACAAACGGAAAAGATCCGAAAAATTTGTCTAGCATACAACCCCTAAATCAAATTGTCCGACGTTAGTTGATAGAACTTTGTCAGACGAATACCTGAGTTACTTAATTGAACTCGGATTGATTTAATGGAGCAGATAAATATCGTCAGCTTCTGAAATGCTAATTTTTAGGAGCTCTCCTTTTTATAACTCGAGGAGTATTGATAATCTACAAGTTTTTTTTAGCTGCCGCAAGTTTGTGCTAGACATGAAATCTGATTTTCTCCTGGTGGAACGTCGATGTTTTAAAACGTCATCTGTTCTCGAATATTGGATTTCAATAGTAGCTCATTTGCATTTTGTAATGAATGTTTATTTGTAACTTTATGAACTTTTTTTTACAATTAATAATGAACTTTTTTTTACAATTAATAATTTTTTGAGGCTGAAATTGAAATTTTGAGCAGTTGTCTAATTTGTTCTCCTTGTCAATCAGTTTCCTCTCTTGAGAGTTTTGCTCAGCACTGATTGTCATTTTTTGCGAACAAGTATGACCATTTCAATCAGATATAACGGAGACCCTTCAATGACGGAGACCCTCTTGCTTTAGCAAGAGCATCCTAAATACTACTGTATTGATTCAGAGTTCTCAGTTGTTCCTAATTTAGCCGCGAAAGCTTAATTGCACCTCATATTTTTTCGCAAGTCCTAACATGAGGTCTTATTGAAGTTCAAAGTCCAGTAGCTACTACAATGATGATAGCTTTTTCGATTCAGCAGCCATTAGGCGCAAATGGTACTAGGATTTTTCCGAGCGTATCTATTGATTAATGAAAAATTGTTTTCAAGTCTAGATTGCTCGGCGTGTCTAACCATTGAACTTGGGGATATTGATCTACTATTCCGGTTGCAACTTAGCAGTTCACTATAGAAAACATCCTCCATCAACTTCCTCAATCCACCATTATAGAAAAAAAAATTCGGACAAAATTCGCTCTAAAAAAATCGCTCTATTCCGGACAAAATTCGCTCTAAAAAAATCGCTCTATTCCGGACAAAATTCGCTCTATAAAAATCGCTCTAAAAAATCGCTCTATTTTTTTAATGAAGAGTCAGAAATTGCAGTCTTCCTAGCTATCAAAGTTGGTCCCTATTTGCTCTAAATAGTTAGTTAGACACTTGTTTCATCGTGTGTTGAATTATTGGCAGAAAAAATACTGACTTTATTCAAAGTTCGCATTTCTTCATGATGCTGATGTTTTGGTTTTTGGCGTTATGATTTTGAAGCCCTAATTTTTGATAAAAATTTTCTATTAGTTTTTGAAACAGAGCAGTTCATTTTTTTCATGAAGTTCTAGTTTCGAGACTTATTGTGCTGGTTAATAGCACTGACATTCTTAGCAGCTGTCTGTGTTTGAGTTGCAGAAACCATCCGTCTATGATTTCGTAGGCCCATTTCCGTGTTCATTGCAATTGCAAACGCCCAGTGCAGACCAACTGTCTGCCAGAGTATCAATTGAGGATGATATACCTGGATCTAATGACAGCATTTTCCAATTGTGTCCAGAGTTATTTTATAATAAGAACAATAAATTGTTTTCAATTAGGCTATGAGCATTACCTTAAATAACCAAGCTACAGCAAAACACGACCCACTTGCTAGGTCATCAAAAGGTTCTTACGGTCCTAGTCGAATGATGCCAAGTAGCAGCACTAAGGTTTATGAGCGATAGATTAATAAAAGGGAGCGGAGACATCTTCGTTAATGACAAAAATAAATATTTCTAAAATTATCCTGGAAACATTTTTGTCGTTTTGCTTATATTTTCGCACTTTTTAAAATAAAATCAGGTTCGAATTTTAGTATGAAGCTTAGTAGTTTTCAAAATCAAAACAATTCCTTTTGGGCTTAGGGATTAAACCACTCACCCTGTTGGATGCTTTTAGTCGTTTCGATTTTGCTTTTTTGACTGGGTAGTTTCAATTTTCTTTCCGTTATAACGCCATCAGGAAAACTGATTTCACTTTTTCTCTTAGCCTTTCAATTAGTTTCTTCAATGGCTCCAAAATATGTAATGTTTTTACAGAGGAGATCTTTTGTTCTTCTCTTAAGACTGAGGTAGACTTTGATTCCTTTTTTTCCGGAGATTAACCTGCTTATCTGCTTTTTTTGACTCAAGAGGTTTTAATGTTTTTTTGCTGCGTGTACCATATAATACGACTTCGTAGTTTATAATAGGCTGGACATAAGTTCCATATGTTGTAACTAGTTTGGAAAATGTTATCATAGCTTTGAATCTATATAACAGTCAGAAGAATTTTTAACAGTTTCACGTATAGGACATTATTATTATTTTTTTATAATTAAACTTTACATTTATCTTAACTCTGAGGTATTTTACATTTTTCTTTTGTTATGAATTTGCGTTAATTAAAAATTTACTCTTTAAAGTTTGCCCACTAGCCTTCAGGTATAGGAATTGTTTTTTTTTGCAGCTGAGTGTCAGTTTATTGTCAACAAAAGTTTTTTCCGATTGTGTCAAGGGACGTATTGAGATAATCAGAAACTTAAGCTGCTTTCCGTTGCCGTGATTTGAATACAGTAGTTTTATAATATAGTTTATGTAAATCAGAAAAAGAAGTGGGCCTCGAACTGACCAATGTAGATACCATGATCAACTTTTAGAATTCTGAATCCTAAAACGCCAGACTTTACGCATGGCTGCCTGTCAGTCAAATAAGATTATAAAAACTCCTACATGTGACCTCGCATTCCAACAAATAAGTTTTCCTAGTGAAGTGCTGCGTTGGATGGTATCCAATGCTTTCTTTAGATCTATAAAGGCAGCTGTTGTGTCTTTGGCATCGCTTTCCCAACTCTGTCTAAAAAACTCTCCAATAACGTTACGAGTGATTCAATAATCCCCTTTTTGTTGGAAACCATATTGTCTTTCATTGACTATGCCATATTTTTCAAGAAGATATGCCATGCTATTGTGGATTAATATTTATTGAACTTAAGCCATTGCTGGTAATAGAATAATGGGTCTGTAGTTTTCCACTTAATCGAAACTTCCTTCCTTATGATTGGCAGGACAATAGCTCTCTTGAAGTACTTGAGGAAAGTTTTTTTCTTCAAAAGATTTGCTAATTAGAATTGCAAGTGTCGCATTCTTTTTCTTTAAGTAGGAAATTAATAAGTCCATCATAGTCAGTGCTGTAATTGTTTTTCAACGAGTCAATTTTCAGTGAAATTTGTTTTTCGTTAGTTGGCTTCAAACATGAGCTATGCAAATTTCATTCATTTTAAGATTTCTCTCAACGGATTTTTTTGTCAGCCAGTGTTTTGCCAATAGTTGTAAAAAAACTCTTTTCAAAACTTTTTCTCTTGAAGAGACAATATCCTGCGTATCTTCCAAATTTCCAATGTTGTTGAAGACGTTTTTAGGTTGATTTTAGCATTCGTTGTTAAACTAATATGGTAGAACTCCTGTTTTTTGTTCTTTTTTTAACTATTTTTCTTTATTTAATTCTCGATTTTAATTAACTTTATTGTTCTCGCTATTTGGGTTTCGTAAATAGTTTTGGTGAAACCGTTTTCTTAATGCTAAGCTTTTAATTGTGTTTTCTATCCAAAATTTTTAGTGTATGCAGCTCTTAGTTTTTTATCGGCTGTACATAGTTTTGTTTTTCTCTGGTGATAATTTGATTATCCTTTCAAAGGCCAAATCACAATTCAGAGATTTTGTATGTTTGCTAAAAGATTTCAGATTAATTTGGGGTTTGAAAAATTATTTTTTGAGAATTAAAATAATTAACATTCGAGGAGCTGTAAACGACCTCTATCCTGGTCTTTGAAATGATTTTCTCGATAGTATGAGCACCGCATGACATATTTGATAATCTATATGAACTGCAAATGTCTTCTAAGACCTTTTTTTGTTGTTTCCTAGAATTAGGTTGCCTAGAAACAAAATGCCTAGAATTGGGTTCAAATGCTGAGTTTGTTATCCAGATTGCTTTGGATTGTTGGAGGAAGAAATGGCTGTAATTGTGTTTCGTTTTTGGTAGACAACCGTTAGAGTCCAAATTTCAGGGTTTTTTATTGTTCTTTAAATTTTAACGGTTGACAAATGACAATTTTTGCTGCTGAGCTTTTGCACTAGTTTTGCAGGTTCTTTCCTCATAGCAATGCCAACACCTCATTTTTTAGTGTTCCATATTGAAGATTAATGTCTTCTGGTATCCATCAATTGAGACGCACTCTGTGTTATAGCGGCCTTTAAGCCAAGTTTCAGTAACGCATAATGCCAAAGGTAAAGATTTAGCTCTTTCAAAAATCGCAAAAACATCTATATTTCTTTATTCATATGTAATATAAGGTTTTGTAGCAATACAGTGCAGATATAATGTTTTGTAGCATAATTTTACTTCCATTATTAGGTTTTTGATCTTATCGTACTTAGTAATATCATTTTATTTAATGCAGTAGAATTCATATATGATGTACCTAATTCAACCTTGTACTTAATTTACTTAAAGGGCAGTTATCAAAAAATCATGTTTAGTTCATTTGTACCCCAAGTTAACTTATATTGATCACCTACATGTCTGTTGTTCTTATTCCCGCATTGGGAATCTTTTATTGATGACTTTTAGTATATAGTAAAGATTCATTCTCTTGCTTTTGCTGATCGCTTATAGCTGCTGAATCTTAATTCTTTAATTCTGCAAACAGTCTTCATCATCAAATTGAACAATCAATACTAACCTAGATAATTCGCCTAATGAATCACTCTTACTAAAGTTTTTAAAGCGAACGCGAAATAGCAGTCTACAGAAACAAACGCTAACTTGAGTCTCAAAGTCAAGTACACAATTCTGATTGTGTACAACATGGCGAAGCCAGCGTCTCACAAGCGGACCCCTTCAGTCATCGAGCCTTTTTGGGAGAAACCAAGTTTGGATCTTCTTCTAAAATGGGTGAAGTTTTAGAGTTAGCTCTCCTACTGAAGGAAAATATAACTCTAGATACATTACTTGGCCCTCAAAGAGAACAAGTGCAACTCCCACATGAACCGATTTATGAAGGCACCATTCAAATATCATCTGCACAATCAGAACGCACGGGACTAGCCCGCATTGCACAGCTAAAGATGAACTGGGAAAACCGTTGACAACGGCAGTAGGAAATTGGAACAATGTGTTGTAATGAACCTTGGAACCAAGTGGACCAAAAGATTGTCTGAGTAATATACCCTAGCATTGGAAATGAAGGAAGAAAATTCGTTAGTTGTTGAAACCCGCATCCCTGAATGGACACCCTAATTACAGTAAAACTCGGGCACATCTTGAAAGAGGCCTTTAATAGATCAAAAAATATCGCATTCGATCGATATTTGTTACTCACGACGAAACAGACAAATGGGGGAATCAATCGATTATTTTTATTGAAAACTGAAGAAACTCTCACAAAATTGCGAATTAGGTAATCGAGAAAATACTCTCATTGGAGATCTTTTTATAGCCAACAAGCAAGACGCAAGACTCTGAAATTCAGAGAGAGAGAGGAGAGAGAGAGAGAGAGAGAGAGAGAGAGAGCTTTAAAGAACAGTTGATCGTGGCCAGGCAATACGTTTGGCGAGCAATATTGAACTCGGTCATCGAAACCAGCTTCAACTTTCACATAGTCAATCCACACCACAAGTAAGCGCTATTTTACCCCAACTTCAATTTCGCAACGCAAATTCACGACCAGATTTTCAACCACAAACTCGACCCACAAATCAACTCTGCCGAAACTGCGGTCTCTCTTGGTCAATAAACCACAAAGACAAATATATCGCAAAGGGTAAGACCAGCAAAAATTGTGGTTTTGAAAACCTCTTTGTCCGTGAGTGTCGTAGGGCAAAATCTAACTACGAAAATTGATTGTATTTACCTCAGCCTGAACATTTGTATTTGATTCTTATATCATATGATAACTTAACACCTCCTCTATAGAGATTTGAAGCAGGTTTTTTATTTACTTTTAATCTCTAAGGCTGTAACCTGTTTTATGGAATATGTTGTATCTGATTTATTTTTCTATTTCTTTTTATTTCATGGCCATTTAAAAGATCCATTTAGTGAGCTTATAATTATTGACTTGGCGTTATCTTTATTAGTTTCACCTCACTTTCCCTGAAGATTGTTTGCTCAAATTGGTCCGATGTCTTTAAATGTACGTACCTACACCTAACGGCAATTAAAAAAGTGTAAAGATGGCATTTATAGACGAAATTGTACACGAACAATTCATGTAGCTGTATATTTGTTAGGTATGAGTAAGTTTATAGCATAATCACAAGGGAGTTAGCTGGATAACGACTAGAAAAAAACGGTTGTTAACATTTTGAAAATACATTCCTTTTTACTATGTAGTTTTAAAGGCCTGAGAATTTTAGGTAAAACACTTAGCAATATCGGATTTTACGGAAAGCCGGATTTTCACGAAAGAGTGTAAAAAGTGTAGTCAATAACTCAAAGTCGAAGAAATGAGATCCGGAATTTTGAATTGCTTGATATTAAACTAGAAATCAACTTTTAAACTTGAAATCCTCAAACCAGACGGCGTTATGCTTCATAGTATACAATTTTGGTTATTAAAGCAGCCGTAACAAAGCCCTCAAATGTTGAATTTTAACTTTGTGAAATTAGGATGTGCTAACTTAATTTTGCCGTCCAGTTTACATACACCAGCAATAAATTGACCAAGTTTCAGACAAATGCAGAAACTTGAGATCTAGTGGAGAGAGTGCTTTGCGCGGCCAATCAATTACGAACAAACATTGTTAAAACTATTTGATTAAAATTAACCTAAATTTAAAAAACAGTTAATGTTAAGTGACACCTCACCACAATGTTTGCAAACAAACACAGTGTTCCAAGTGCGTGTGGTTTTTTCATTGAGTGATAATTACAATTTTACGAAACTGTTTATCTCCCAGCCAGTTAATATTTGTTCAGCAAACTTGCGTTGATAGTTGCCGTTAGGTTTCTATACTCAATCAATTGTTTTTTTTTCCGAGAAACTCTGCTAGAAAACAAAGGAAAATTATTTTTAAAAAATTTTTTTGGGCCTACCAAAGTACATTTTTTTAAAAAAAAATTTCTATAGCGGTTATCCTTTCGTTTACGTTATCCATTTGATTTTTTTTAAAAAAAAATAAAGTTGAAAAGATGAGCTGTTTTTGGTTCGTTATTTTCTTAATTTACAAAAATTGCCTCTGTTGATTTCAGTTGACTTGTTCCGTTCAAGTTGGTACAATAATAGGAAAAATCTTCTTGAAGACATGAGATATTGCTCGGATTTAGATTACCAATGAATAGATTCAGATTCCGTTCAAGTTAGTTCAAGTTAGTACAATACTAGGAAAAATCTTCTTGAAGACATGAGATATTGCTCGGATTTAAATTACCAAGGAATAGATTCCGATGGTTATGAATTTGTGTGGATTATAATGATTTGAATTATCTCCTAAACGATGTCCAACTTTTTCACCCCTATGTATTTAACACCCCCCCATCATTTCACTCAAACGTATTTATCATTATTTCAATCAGTTCTTTGAGTTTCCCGTAGAATCGATTGAAAATTGTCACTTTTTTGCTTCGTTCTAATTATATTTTATCTATCGAATTGAATAGTTGGATTTTTGATGAGCTTTGATTTCATCTATTCATAGATGATTTTTGGGTGAGTTGATCTATTACGCAACAAGGAGGCCTGGTAATTTGCCTTCTCACATATTGTTTTAACCCCGCTCATCCACATTTTTTACCTAATTGTCTACCAAATGTGGAAAAACAACACATTAAAAACATTAATGATCGTCAAACTAAGTCTTTTTTTTTCAAAAAAAAATCACTAACCAAGTCAAGATAGCATAAGGTAAAATCTAATCTGAGAATAATAACTTGTACTTCACAAAAAAGGTCATGGCACCTGTCCGTACTGTAATTCGGTAACATACCAGCAAAAACGAGAATAGAAAGGAGCACAGTCATAACAACCATCAGTTTTCATCTAATTAAACTAGATAGATTCTCTTGTAAGTTCATCGGAGCCATTGGGACCGGTCATTAGTGAGACAATGAAACGAATAATGCCACCTTGAAGAACTGATAAGACTTGCTCTTTACGACACTAGGAGAAAGATAAACAACAAAATCAAATAACAAAAACAAACGCTAATTGTAACCAAACCTTTAATCTGTTTTTTTTTAAAAAAAACAATTGATAACAAAACTCAAAATGGATAAAAGAGTCAAAGGCATCCAAAAAAACTTGTACTTCTCTAAAAAATAATGGACAGCTAAATTAGGTAACAAGTGGACAGCTATTAACGAAACTAGGTAACATGTGGACAAAAAGAACGAAAGGGAAAATTTTGCAAATGCGTTAACATTTTTGAAAACAATGAATTTCAAAAGTTGATGAAACCATTAGATATTATCAGAAAAATTTGATAGGTTCCTTTATTTTGTCAGAGGAAGCCATTGAGGCCTATCATAATCCAGATTATGTCACAGGAATAAAAAAGTTCAAAAAAAAAATTAGGTAAATTTTGGGGGGAAAATACTGTTGAAGCTGTAAAAACACACTAAATTTTTACTGAAGCATTATACAAGTTAAACCAATTTCAAATCTATTCTGCTTTGGCCCCCAATTGTTTTTTACGCCCCCTCCCCCCGTTACTAACACGCTACTAACAAATTGAAAGGAATATGATAAAAAAAATGGCGGTTCAAATGGCAAAACAGATATTTTTAATATTAACAACAACCAAATTTTTCAAACGATCTAAACTATACAGATTAACGTGTAACTTTATATGAAGCCAATTGTACCTCTCATCAGTCCCGACTAAGATTTAAGACTACAAAAAGCAATGCAGGCAGGACTCCTTTATTCTACATCTAAAATCTACTATTTATTTCAAAAAATACATTATTGAAACCTTGGAAATCATCAGCTGTCAACTATAAAAAACGCAACAATTCAATTGAAAACATTTGAACATCAATATTGCTCAATTTAACGGGACTATGCAAACATTCGACAAAAAAAGCACAGGTAATGACCAGTGTAAAGAATTTTAAAAAGAGGAAACCACTTAGTTTCATATTTTTAAAAAAAATCAACTGTAACATCAAAACAAAAAGAAGATGAACGTTTGACTTATTGGAAAATGGATCGGGCATGTCATTGATGAGACTAGTCGCCATCCAGAATATGTGACATGACTTATTTATAATTTGCGTAAAACTGTTTCGAAGCTGTTAAAAACGATACGCCATACGCTATTCGGTAGCAAGATTCTATATTTTCAGCTGTCTTTTCGTTCAATGCCAATGAGATTTGTTATTATGGTGATAACTCAACAAGGAAACAGAAAATAAATAAAAAGAAGGGCAAATGCCTAAAAATTAAAAAAATTATTGAAACTCGTATCGAATCCATGAAAACAAAAATTAAAAATTAAAACAGCCAAGAAGATCAAAGTTTCATTCTTAAGGAAGACTACTCAAACTAACATTACTAAGACTGAGCAACGAGTTGACGAATTTTTCAAATAAGCGGCAAATTTCAAAAAATAACAGATTTTCTTAAAACAATCATAATCAAAGACATCTGACGACATATACAAAGAGCCGTCAGGTATCAAAGCGTTAAATTGGTTTACTTTTTACTTACACCTCTTGAGGAAGCCAACTTTTGTTAATGAAACTCAATTGTGTGACTCCAAGAAGAACGCATGCGGGAAAAACACAAGATTTCAGTTCGATTTTAAGAAAATAGTTTTACTGGAAACCATTAAAAAAATGAAAATTTTCTCCTAAAAGAAATTATATGATAATGGTGCCTATTATTATTTTAGAATGAGCTTTCAAAAATCGATTGTCGAGAAAAAACTTCTTGTCTGTAATAAACACTGAAAAAAAGAAAAGTTGCTAAAATGATTTCTAAAAAGTCATCGCCCAAATAGAATCATTTTTCATTCTCAAGAACCAAAATGAGTCCAAAACTAGCCTTGATATTGCAGCGCGTTCAAAATCAACACGTGTAATCGGATGTAACCGAAATTAATTTTTCGGCAACAAAAATTGCAATATGTCAAAAGTAAATGATGCATCTTGGATAGTGATTGTGTAAGTTGGCTAAAATCCGTCAAAACTTTTATTCCAGATCACACCTTAAGAAAATAAAAGTATAACTAGCCCCCTCTAGAGTTTATTGAAGAACGTGTCAGCAGTTTCTAGGTCACTTTTCCAGCAAATTTGAAAAAAAAGCTGGCTAATAAACATATTTGGTGCCATTTTTGATTAAAAAAGGCTTAATTTTCAAAAACTCAAAAAATTTTGGGATGAAACTTGGAATCAAAACAAGTCATCGATCCTCCTTTGCGTATATAAAAACTCCAAAAAAGCTATTGATAACAATTATAACAAAATTTAGCAAAAATGACAAAAAAGTTAGTGAAAATTCCGGAAACTGTGATCAAAAACAACTCAAATCATTCTAATGTTCACGAAGTTTTAAACCTCCATAATGGCCTGGAAAAATTTTTTAAAATCTTTTCAATTCTATTTTCAACGCTGTACGAGCTTGCTAATGATACCACTCACAATTTTCTGCGGTGAATATATCGATCGGCCAAAATTGACTGAACAAAATTGAACCAGCTATGCATATAGCTCCTAAAGTGGTTCGGAACGGTAAAATTGTCCTATATTGACTTCATTCGGTACGTACACTACGAATAATTTAGAGATACTGTCCTCTTGTTACATTGTTTACCCAGCTTTTATCCCGCAAAATGCGTCTTGTTTTCCATAACTTTCCATAACATTTCCAGCTATGCATATAGCTCCTAAAGTGGTTCGGAACGGTAAAATTGTCCTATATTGACTTCATTCGGTACGTACACTACGAATAATTTAGAGATACTGTCCTCTTGTTACATTGTTTACCCAGCTTTTATCCCGCAAAATGCGTCTTGTTTTCCATAACTTTTGAAATATCTTTTGATGGCAGGTGGCTGGACAAGAGTAGTCTCCACTCAGATACTCTACTTCGCATGGAGACTGGGTTTTCCACTGATTTCTCAATTTATCGCATCGTATCAGAAGATCTTCAGTTATTTGTTGCTAAAAAAACTGTAAACAAATAAATGTCTTTTTCAAAGCACGCATTGCTGAGTGGGTCATTAATTCTCTGATTTCAGCTTCAAAAAATGTACGGCACGTATGCAAACATTTTACCAAAAAGTAAATGAATCATTTTCTCTCGTCAGTTTTTTTATCCCGGAGAAAACACTCAGCAAAAAAGAAAATTCAACAAGGGATACTTATTAAAAAAATCAAACGAATGATTTAGGAATAATATGAGGCGTGAAATTGTGTAGTTTACGATGAACGACGCGGGAATAAAGTAGATATCTCAAAGATGTTTGGGCAGTACAATCATGGTTTTATTGCGATATAGCCAACCCAAAAAAATACCCAATAACTCAAAATACCTAATGCCATAATATCCAATTTATTCTCTTTGATTTTTTAATTCAATAATCCGGTTGCAAATTAGTAGTCGCTATTTTAAGCCTGTTTTATCATGCTTAAGCGGATAATTTAATCCCATATTCGGTTGTCATAGTTTCATATCAAGGCCCACGGGCCGCTGAGGCATGCCAAATACACTAGCTAAAATTTTTCTAAGTAAGTGTTGTGGTAGATTCAACAATCGGATAAAATATTGGTAAATTTTGGGCATTTTGAATATATTGGCAATAGGTATTTGTTCCGTTCAGTTTTTTCCTACTTTATCTAATAATCAAATATTTTTTAAGTGCAAAAACATTTTTTTTGGTAAACGAAATACCCCTTCACAGGAATGCAGCATCGACTTTTATTCACTTTTTCTGATATCATTTTGGTCTAAACGTTTCTCGAAATTTGAAAAATTTTGTATGTATTCAGGATTCTAATCATGTTCAAAGCGAAAGAAAAGAGATGTCCTAGAAGTTGTTGAACGTAATGATTCCAAGGCGCGGAGGCCCAGACAAAAAACTTCTCTGATCAGACCGTCGCAGACACCGTGACCTCTGATCAGACAAGTTCCATACAACTGTCCGGACTACAGTGCGCTCGCAGCCTTTTCCAAAACAATTAATTAAAGTGCCTGAGTTCGCTCGAAATTGGTCTGATCAGAGGCCACCACTTCGGTCTTGGAGTTCGGCCTGTGTTAAATTGAGCGTTCTAAACATCCTCACAATTTCTCCGATTAGGTCTCTGGCTTACAAGTAGGCGCAAAAGTCTAAAAATAGTACAATCCTTCCACTTGTTGAGACCCTCCGCCACGTAGCGTGCTTTGTGTTCTTGAAAATCACCACTGGATCTCAATTTTAGCTCTCAGACCCATTTTTCAGGAAAAACGTCCATGTCTGTTGGTGGTCTCACTATGTCCCAAGTCTTGTCATGAAGTACCATGACCTCGTCTCGCATTATCAGGTGTCACTGGTCCCAATCAACACGTTAAATAGCTTCGTAGACTGTTTTGGGTTCAACGTCGTCATCCTCAATCACAGCAGGATGGGTGTGATTTCTCTGAGAAAATTAGGAACAATCCTTGCTCTTGTCCCTCGTCGGGGCTCTGCACTATCCGCTTGCTGCGGTGTCTTTTCTTTGAAGCCAGCTGTCTTTGTGGCTGAATCTTCTGTGTTTTTGTCATCTAGTGACTCTGAGTCTCTCTGAATTGTTTTTGCCGCTTCTTTAACACCTGCGGCCTCTCGTCAAAGCGTTGTTTCTTGAGTGCTCAAGTTCTCTGTGGGCTGCCCCTACTACTTTAATGCAGTAGATGTGCCCTGTTTCTCTGTGTTGCCAAAGTTTGGATGACCATGATCTGGGTGCTAGATCTGCAATTGTTCTGGACTTTGGTCAGCTAGGTCAATGGCCTCTGTGTCGTCAAGTTTCAAGTTGTTAGCCCACTTCTGACTCCCTATAGATCACATTTCGAACTGCCATAACCATGCATGAGTTGGGCATGTTCACGAGGTATCTTTTGTCACCTTCTGTGTCACGTATAAACTTTTTCTCCAGTGCCTTGGTTTCAAGTAATTTAACCTGTCTGTCTCACTTCCTCATAAAGAGTGTGGAAGCAAGAAATGATTTTTAGTTGAAAGCTTACCTTCTAAACTTTGCATCAGCTCTGCTGAGCATATGTCTTCGCCTTGTCTCACAGCCAAGTTTTTCATCCCTGCTGCGTGAAGAATAACTGCCCCCACATCGTCTTGGAGCTACTTAGTTAAATTGGAAAACATCTTGCCTTCTCCATAAGTACCCTGCTGCACCTATTAGCTGACCCATTCTGTTGTGGCTTCTCGTGTATGCTCTTCTCTCTTGGAATGCATTCATCTAAAGAGTACATCTTGAACGTTTGTGCGTGAAATTCCTGGTGCAAACTCAGGTTCTTGGTCAACTTCACAATGAGAACAAATTTCTTCAGGCTGACCTGTGCTTCCCTTTTTGCCTTAAGCAAGTCCACAGAAACAAATTTTATGTTTGGTCTGCAAACACAATGCAGAATCGGAACCCTGGCAGTGATTGTACTCTGAATGGTCCTATAGCGTTTGCGAATACCCTCTGCAGTTTCTCGTCTGCGATGGTTTCTGCCACTCTCTGTGCTGGAGTCTTCGTGGTCTTGGCAAATGCACACAGATTGCACGCATCTTTTTAGGACCACATCACCGTTTTTTAGAAGACCCAATTGTATGTGTCACTTCCTTGCCCTGTCAGGTTTACCGCTGTTGTATTTCAGCTTGAGTTTAGAACGTTGAAAAATAAGGAAAACAAAATATTTGCTGGAGGGATTTTTATCCGAGTTCTCTTCTAGAGTTTCATGCAGCTGTTGTTTTTTCTCGAAAGAACCAATGTCCCCACTCAATGCATCTCGCGACTGATAGCAAGTCTGAAGATCAGTCAGGCGCACGCAAAACAATTTTGAGTTCGCTTTGGAATTCCGCTTTCTTTCAGTGTAAGCTGATCCTCACATCAACTCTTTCAAACACTCTAAGAACGTCTCTTTTGGAATTTCTGACCACTGATTGAATGGCCACGAATTCCAGGAAAGGATCGATGTTTATCAGTATGTAATCTGTAGAACCATTTTTCTACTAGCATGCCTTCTGTTTTCCACTGGGTACGAGCCGCCCAGTATTCCTCGTCTGGTGTTACAAATTTTGGACCTATATTCACTTACTCGTATTTGCCTTCATCTATTTGTCTCCTGCAAGCCCTGTTTAGGTCATCCTCTCACCATACCTGCTGCATAGCGCTTTCTCCTTCCTCCTGCAGTGCTTCGCAAAGTGTTCAGGTATCCTACACACAAAGCAGTTTCCTTTCTTGAGTTTCTTTTCGATTTCACGCTTCACTGCTTGTGCCACTGAAGCGTTTTATCCATCCTGCCCGTGTGCCGTGCTCTCATGAGAAATCTGCAGCCTTTTCCTCAACTCCGTTGCGGGGATGAGGAAAAGGTTGCAGAACTACCTACACTTAAATATACTAATTAAATATAAAAGATACATATAACCCAGCTACTTTTTGCCTGGTTATATGTATCTTTTATATTTAATTTTCATACCTCAAAGGCAGACTATTTAAAACCAAGTCGATGCTAAAGGTCTCCAAGATTATTTCTCCTGCTTCTTCAAGCATTGTGAGCAGCCTTTGACCTCTGAGGAATAAGCTGTCGTGATCCTCAATTACTTCGGGCGGCAGTCGATCTAGCTGTGCAACCAAATTCACTACTGTCGGCGTATTTACGCTCTGAAATCTTTTTAGCAAAAGACTCCACGCCTTTGCATCGTCTCCATGGCTGTCATCTCCAACACAGTCATATCTCATCAGCATGGGTTTAATTAATCTAAAGTCATCGCCAGATGGCACCACAGTTTGTTTTTCTCTCTTTGATGTCGGCATTTTCCTTCTCACTTGAATTCATCAGCACCTTTTGGTTCTTCTTCTCCCCGTTGCTTGCCCCATTGGCCAGTGGTGCAGGCTACTTGGGTTGCTCCTCTCTCCTCAGTAGTGCTTTCTGGAGCATCTTCGTTTGCCTCATTGCCACAAACTTTGTGCTCCTAATTGGAAAACCCTGTATCTTTCCTGTGTAGGTCAGCAGGTTCATTGTCTGCTGATCAATCGTAGTTTTAGCTTGTTAAACAGTTGGCTATAGAAGAGGTTCTAAACAAAAAGCAATTATGACTGTCATGAACGAAGTTGTCTTGTCTATGAAATTAATTTAGGACTTAGCAAAACGTTAGGCTCGCAACTTGTTGGACTTTGCACTTTTAGAGGTTGAAAGAAAAATAACTTTTCACTTAGAAAAAAACTAATTTCTCAAAATGAGCGAATAACCAAAAATTTCAATTACAAAAGAATTTAGAAAATTACAGGGGATTTATGGTTGAATAATGAAATAAGATGTTGATTTTAATTTAACCTAAAAAAGGGCTCAAAGATCAGTCATGTATATATACCCATTAACAGTGCAAAAAAGTGAAAATACAAAACTAATCTTAGCAGCATTCGTTTTACTGGAGCTCCCAAAAGTTATAGTGGTTCTATTTATTGTATTCTGAATCAGTTGAAACTAAATTAGGCATCGCTTTATCGGAGAAAGGTTCAATCATTTTGTCAGTTTAAG